>NW_014569587.1:158568-187250 GCF_001313835.1 Polistes canadensis
ATAAAAAAAAGAATGAAAAAGGTATACAAAATGACAAGTTCATCGTGCAGGTATTAAAGATTATCAGTCTACGTTTATTTCTCATTATCTTAATGTTCTGCGAACGTTTCAAGGCAATTTACTAACCTACGCATTTACATAGATTAACATTTAAAATTTTACTCCACATATAGGAAAATAAATTAAAAAAAAAAAAAAATGTCGACAAAAATACTTATCGTTATTTCAAATCTTGTGCAGTCTTTTTGTCGAATTGCGTAAGCCTTGAAACAGCGCAATAATAATTTTGAAACGTATCCAAAATAAAATAACTCAAGGATTACGTTATTTAGGTCAATGTCATGCTATTATTAATATCTTATTTCTTTTTGCCGTGTAATATAAACCCCGTTTTTACGATAATGATAATAACAAACTTGTTTTTTTTTGGTCCCGTAAATGATATTTACGGTAATTAATTTTATCGAATTGTGTTTAACAAATCAATTTATTTGTTCCCTTTTTTTTTTATTCTTTTCTTCAATATTTTTATACGATTAATATTCGTAACTCGGGATTTGCATTTCAGATAATATTTTTGAAAAATGTTACCATCACCAAGCAACACGTGGCAATCAACGTATTATTACAATTCCGATAATAATTACGCTTATTATCGATCGACTGCTATCAATTTGGAAGATGCAAAGAAATCGATTAAACCAGGTAAATAAAAAATCATATACACCTTTAATAATAAAATTTGTTAATTTTTTAATCGGTGTTCTTTCTTCTGCTCTTCTTCTCTAGATAATTTTATCGTTTTAAATGTTCCATTATACAATATAAAGAAATTTCTTGTGTGTGTGTGTATGTCTCTCGTAATAAAGAAGTAGATTATGCATTTTTCTTTTTTGTTTTTTTTTCTTTTTTAATGAACTACATCTCTATTATACAGTGACTAATCCGCGGAAAAATGCAAGAATGCCGTAACGAAGCAAAACGAAATGGAGATTATGATTATGACATGAATAAGAGTATTAAAATATTACGTAGGTGATCTACTCAGCAATGAATGAATACTATTTGCGGATTACAAACTGGTAATCACTGCATTATAATTTTCAAGGACAAATTTAATCTTCTCGAATGAAATAAAAAAAAGAAAAGGAAAAGAAAAAACGAAATACACTCGAGAAACATTATTCCTTTAAGATTAATTTTAAATTCTACACAATTGTATGGGTTCTAAATAAATATATATTCTATATTTATATAATAATAAATTTTTTGTAATTCGATTAAAACAAATAATTAAAAAAAAAACAAAGAAAATAAATTATTAAAGAAATATACACGGATAGGATGAAAAGTTTTGAGCTTATCACATAGAAGGATTAAAAAGTAAACCTCAACTGTATTGAATTACAACAAAAAAATCGATGTTTTCAAGACTTTTTGTTTCGTTTATTATAATCATTGTTAAATGATTTTCATACAAATGAAAATTAATTTTATTACAAATTATTGATTGATAATTATTTTGTGTATTTTATAGCAAGAACGTTAAAGTTCGTACCACGAAGCAGCAGTACTCGAAACTTTTCACCCCAAAGGAAAGTTGTTCCACGAACGATCCGTTTAACGGAATATCAGGAAGCTGTACTTGAGGATCAATTTAAAAGATGGCCACGGGCACCTCACACAGGTGATATTGTTCTGTTGGCAGCTGAAACAGGTCTATCCGAAGACGATGTCCAGGTTCTTTTAAAAATAATTATTTGATTAAAATCATCTCCAAACATATATGTGACATTTATTTTCTAATATAAAAGAAACATATTTTAGGATTGGTACGCTATAAGATTGGCTCAATGGAGAAAGGAACAAGGTCTTGGTGGAAATTTAGGATTGCACTGATGCTTGTTTTGAAACATGTCAAAGGGATGAAATCATTCGCGTACCTGAAATAGAAGTATATAATGATCTTTATCATTTATTATAAATAACATAATCATTGATATATGTGAGATCGGAAAAAGTACAGGTTTGCATTGAAAAATGAATATCAATATAACGAAAAACGATTACTGAATAATAAGAATAATAAGTAAGTTTAAAAGAAAAATAATATACCCTAAAGTATGATTTATTTATAGATTTCTTTTTTTTCTTTTTTGAAACACCAAAGAATTTTCTTTTCTCATATAATCAATTAATTGTTTTTAGTATCTAACCCCATTCTATAGAATACAGTTTATTGCTTTTAAGATATTATAAGCATATGGGTAGTTGCTTAATTAATTTAGTCATATAATTAATTATTCGAATTATTATATACAAAGATTATATATATCTCAAAAGTAGAATATATTAATGCATTATAGAATTATATTATATTGATAATGGATTTGATGAATATACAATTCGTTATTATTAATATATTACACATATACTTGTTTTATTTATTATTCTCTCTTTGAATAGAATCGTTCTTTTAATTTTAAGACGAATAGACGTTAAGTTGAAATAATAGTTCTATCGTAAGTTAATCTAATTGTAAGATAGGATACAATCTTCGACGTTATTCATTCGATAGGAGCGTAGAGTATCGGAGCATAGTTATAAATAAATAGGGAATGAGAATAGCATGAGAGACAATGCCATCAATCTGTCAACTTATCTTAATAGACCTAATCCTAAAAAGAAGTCGACGAAAAGTTCAATATCCGTTTTTAGAGAAGAACAATTGTTGCTTGAAGACTATTCTTATGAAGATAGCACTTTGAAATATGCTGGAAATGTTACCTTACAAGTAACTAAATTTTATGGTATCAAATATGCATGGTAGAGAAAATGGTGTAGAAAATTTCGTAGAAAATATATGGTCATTTGAAAAGTTCTTGTATCACTTTCTTTGATTAGGGGTATTGTTTGAAGCGTCTAATTTTAGTGTGCTCGTAAATGACATATGTGTCAGTATCGATTTAACGCACGAACAATCGTTCCAGGATACTTTTGTAGATAATATTTTTTACTATTACTTTCGTAGGGAGTTAGATACCCCTTGTGCGTCAAGTAACGTTCTCTCGATTTCTTTATTGGTTATTTAATAGAATAAAAATAATAGGAAGGAACGCGAGTACTTTGATATTGGAATATTTCTTTTTTTTTTCTTCTTAACGCGCGTTAGTTATGAAATAAAAATTATAGAAAATATTTTGTCGTATAAATTATAAGATATATATATATATATTTTGAAAGAAAAAATGAACACACAATATTATAACGTTCAACAATACGAAAAACTCATAAGACCTATAATGATAACAACAAAAATTATTTCCGTTTGGCCATTGGATAAAGACTCTACTAGGATAACTAAAATACTTCATAACTTGCACACTTTTGCTATGTTTTTTCTGGTAAGAAATAATCAATATTATCTTATCTTATCTATTTATATAAACGGGTATCCCAAAAATTGCTAAAATTAGAAACCCCCTAAATTTGTATATTTAAATACAATTATAATATTTTATTTTTCGTTTCTCGAGATATGAATGTTCAATTATTGTGTTATCAAAAATAATAATTATAAATAAATGTCAACAACAAAATCTAAATGCTTTTAATTTTGCAAAGGAATTTTTGGTATATCCTGAATATGTAATATAACTTTCTTTTTTTTTTAAATGTAAAGTATTATATATAATTAAATAAAAATTCTTAATATATATATAATATATACAGATTATAGTAATATCAACTGCAACCACGATGGAAGTAATAAATACAATCGACGATTTAAATGAAGCAACCGAGTGTGCTCTCTTATGTACTGCCTTTTATCTCAGTTTATTACGAGTAACAATTTATTCTTTACATCGCAAAGATATCTCTTACATCGTCGAAACTATGAAAAACGATTGGATTTTATCTAACTATGAAGATATCTTAATACTCAAGGATAAATGTTTATTTACGTTTCGTTTATCAAAATTGTTCATATTTTCTGTGGCTAGTACTATCTGTATATTCATATCTGCTCCTCTCATAGAGGTATATTTTTAACAACAATTAATAAATATAAATATATATAATTATATATATCATAAAAATTAATAACAAAAAAAAATAAAAAGAAATGGTAGAAACTTCGTTCGAAGTTAAATAAAAATTCATTAAAGATTATCCTTTTTGTTTTTAATTTTTGTTTTTCTCTTTTAAAGGGATTCATCTTTAATACAAATATTAGGATATTACCATTTCGTGGACATTACTTTGTAAATCATACGATTTCACCGATCTTCGAGATAATTTATACCTTCAACATTTTATCCGGCTGTTTTTCGGCCACCACCATAGCCGGTGCTACAACTTTCAATCTCGTTATTATTATGCACGGTTCAGCTAAATTCGCTATTTTGCAAAATAGATTGAAAAATATCAAGGGCAACGATAGAAACGCATACGCCGAACTTTCGGCGTGCGTTAAAAGTCATCAGGATGCAATCACGTGAGCACCGATTCAATCATTTTCTCTGTTTTTTTTTTTCAGATCTGTTCTTTTTTTCATCGCAAATATAATATCATCAACAAACTTTGCATTATAATATTATAATCTTTTATATGAAAAATAATTAATCATAATATTTTGTTAATATTAATTAAAATTATTCTTAGATAGGTTCGCCGATACATTGGAAAACGTTATAAATATCTTGGTCTTAGGACAATTTATTATTAGTACCGGTTTAGTATGTTTCGCAGGATTTCAAATAACTGCGGTTCGTTATCATTTAAATTGATATATAATAATACATTGAACGTAACGCAATAAATTGAATAATTTATAAAAATCAATCTCTCTATTATATTTATATATATATATGTGTATGTATGTATGTATGTATGTGTGTTATCTTAGATGATCGAAGATAAAGCTAAACTAATAAAATATACCTGTTTTTTGAATTCTGCAATTCTGGAACTTTTTCTATTTAGTTATAGCGGTAATAAATTAATCGACGAGGTAAAAATTATTTAATTATTTTTTTTTTCTTTATTAAATAGCGTGCTTTTGTTTTTTGCTTTTTAAATAATAGCAACGAATATAGTCGAATATGATAAATTCATATATATATATATATATATATATATATATATTAACGATTTATACATAAAACGTGTATTATATATAAATACAGAGCGAAGCTATAGGATATGCTGCTTACGAAAGCGAATGGTATAACAACAACTTTGGGCCAACTCTACAAACGATTATCATGCGATGCAGAATACCATGTAAAATAACAGCCGCTAAATTTTATAATATGTCTTTGGAAAGCTTCGCAAAGGTGAGTTAAACAAATTAAAATCATATAAAATTCTTACAAATCGTTATTTTCAACTTGTATATACATACATATATACATATATATATGTATATATTTCTGAAGGTTCTCAGTACATCATTTTCATATCTCACAGTACTTCAAGCAACTAATGAAGAATAAAAAATCAAATATACTTGTAGTAAATGTTAAGGCTACATCAAACTGGATGATTATGTCAACTTCGTGATAGTTTAACATTTGGAATGTTAAGATGAATATACCAATAAGATTAATATATTATATGTATATATATAATGATATCATTATTATTCAGCAAGTAGAAGTTTTAAGGTGTAGAAAATGAATTATACGATTGTACTTGACTCTTTAATGAAAAAATAGGAAGGAAGAAAAAAGGAAAAAGGAAAAAAAAAAGATAACAATTGGTTATAATAGTTCCTTCTTAAATGGAGCATCGTAAAAACGAGCAAGTATCCCGGCCGGGATAAACCATAAGCACGAATGACGTTCTTTTGGAGCGTCTCTCTCGTGGATATTTTCATCACAGCAGTAGAGCACGTGCACTTGGCCCGAACACGCACGGTTCCTTCATTTTCTGCCTTTTCGCGTTCTTATGCACTTTAAAACGACCTGGATAGTCTGACCTGTGTTTTCAAAAATCCATTAAAAAAAAAAAAAAAAAAAAGAAAGAAAAAAAATCCCAACATCTCGAATTAAAATTAACATTTAACTCGAATACACTTTCACTCTCGCATATAAATATCACAGTCATTCAATCATTCGTATACACACACATACTCCAATTGTCATCCATTAACAATAGTTAAATTAGGTTTTAAACGAGTTTACAATGTGAATTAATGACAATTAGTGTTTTATTAACAAGCTCTGACAATATGGCGAACATTAAAGTGGCTGTTCGCGTGAGACCAATCTCAACACGGTGAGTACATTCATATGATTTTATTTTAATCGATTCCAAGTGTTGAATAATCGGATTTAAGTATTGTACTCAAAGTCTAAGGAAACAGGATGTCATATCTACAGATGCGGATAACATACGGCCGACTCCGTCTTTATTATGAGGAGTGTTTTCGTTTCTATACTTAGACGAGCAGACGTGGTTGTTAGAAGTGGTAGAGAAATAAAGAACAAAATCACGATCAATTTTCATCGAATAATACGAAACTGACCCGTGTTTATGTGATCGGTTAGAAATATGATAAGAAATTAATTATGCGTATCCAATTGTAATTAATTGTGCACATAATTATGAAAGTGTTTTAATTATAAGAGTCAAAATTAAAAAGAAATAATTAATTTATTAATTATCTTCACACCACACATTATTTTATATTAAATTAATTCAATGTAATTTTCGTAATATTGTCAAATATGAACCCGTTAGATAGTGTTTGTTATTTCAATATTATATAGAATTCATTTGTAATCCTTTAAAATATCTCGAAACCAAAAAATATATGACTTACAATTAGATCACTTTCATAATTGCGTTCAGTTTCGGTACTTCTTTTTTTTTTTTTTTTTTTAAAATGCATACAAGAATAAATAAAATATTAATCGATCGCGAGCGAACTTTTTGAAGGATAAGTCAAAATATTTCTTTTATTATACAAAATAATTGTAATATCAAATTAAATCATAAAATTAATATATATATTTCCATTGACAATTAATTCAGTATTACAATTAACATCGTTACAATTCAAGAATATATATATTTTTTTTTATAAAAAAAAAATCATCGTTTAATAAAATTTCATCGCTTAGTTTAATTAGAGAATACATTATGATTATTGTATATATATATTTTATTGATTATTTAGGGAATCGAAGAATTCTAGATCGAACGTAATCGTCTGCAACACCGAACAAAATGTGATATCATTAACGAATCTGAAAGTTTCGTTGAACAAAGCTGGTGATAGTCGTGAACGTACACGAAAGTATGGTTTCGATTACTGCTTTGATTCCACCGATCCTGGATCAGAGAATTATGCTGATCAAGAGAAGATTTACGATAAACTTGGTAAAACTGTCCTGAATGATATATTTTCAGGATACAATTCTTGTCTTCTTGCTTATGGACAAAGTGCATCCGGAAAGACTTATACTATTATGGGCACAGAGGTATAACAAAAATAATACGTAAATAAATATTTCATATATTTATTAAAAACAATTTGTGTGTTATTTTTTCTTTCCAATTCTTTTCTTTTTTCTTTTCGCAGAATGATCCAGGACTAACGCCAAAACTTTGTCAGGGTATTTTTGCGCGTATAAATGAAGAAAAATTAAAGGATAATGTCTTCCACGTCTCAATCAGGTGTTTACATTGATTATATTATAAATTATGTTATATATATATTATCATTATTAGGAATCAAAAGTTCCCAAATAAATCTAAAAAATATCTAGTTGATTTTAAAAATTAAATAATCAATTATAAATACTTTTAACACAATCATACGTTAATGTATAATATAAAAATGAAATTTCGAGAAATTTAAATGGTATATTAAACTCGCTTATTATAGAAATCAATGATCGAATAAATCTGATGAGACCAAAGTGTTAGAAATCATGAATAAGCATTAGACGTAAGATCGATAAATATATATATAGCTTAATAACATCTTTCAAAGAAAGCCACTGCCATGCAAAATATACTACAAACATGATTGATGATACCTCTCAACGATTAGACAGCTCGTTTTCGAATACTTATAGTAATGAAAAACGATGGAAAGTAGTCCGATGATCTCTCAAGATAAACGATTATACGTTTCTCACTGTTACCTTTTGAAAATGATTACACGTATACCGAATGTGTAATATGAATCGTGAAAATGTTTTGTATAATAACAGGTAGCATATTTGTGGATTAAGTTTAGAAGGTTAAACCCGTACACGACCTTGATTTTCTTATCGGGATTAATAATATATCTATTTAATAATCGTGAGAATGATAGCAGGTTCGGCACCTTTCTCACGAATATATTCACGTTCAGGTGAATATGTTTGTACGTATACATACGTGTAGCTTTACTTATTGTTAGGATAGATCGGCTATCTATGACGACACTGTTTGCTTTTTGGTCAAGGTTCACCTATCGATGCAATTTTATCAGCTATTTTCAACGGTTCTCACATTTCAAGTAGCATTACCATTGTGTTTCTATGCTCGATCGGATTTTCGATCGATACTCGAGTAAGAATAATCGTTTTGTTATCGTTCGATTGAGAACGTGTGTTCTCTTCGTAGAAAATTGACGAATATTAGTTAGGTCAATTTTATGCATATATAGAGAAGAAAATTCGATTATTTTCTATAAATAGTAAAAATTAATAATTATTCTATAACACTTTCACGCGTCATAACAAATATATTTTATTAACATTGCAAAAATATTAGATATATAATAGATCATATAATTTCTAATAACACCTGCGTATGGGGGTATCACATTTAAATGTATTAATTTTTCTTTGAACATTTTGTACATCAATTGGCTTCGTGTATATTGTTTTCAGGGTTTCTCATAATGATTACGCTATAATACGAGAAGCCACCGACATGAAAAGCATAACGAATTATATTATTATGTTAAGTTTTAAGAGATGGAAATAGTTGGGGGCTTTGTAATACTACGTAATAGAGAATACGAATAATAGTTATGAGAAAGGGTTGTGAGAGGGTAGAGTGGAGGGTGTCTGAGACGTATAAGTTGAGCTTGCAAACTTGTAAGCTCGATCCCTCGTTGGCCTGGATGTGTCTTATAACTTTAGTCAGTGCCTCGTGACTCGCAATCCTAAACGGACGCAAGCTCATTCTCTTTATATATTTTCTATCTCACGTTTTTTTTTACACTATTTATCTTTATCTATCTCGTTTTCTTTCTTTCCATTTTTCTTTCTTCCCAGTCAGTTAAGAAAATACAAAATTTACAACTATTACGTGTCTACCTTACGTGTGTATCATTTTTTTCTATTTCCAAGATAGATATTTCAGAATTTCAAAATTCGCGATATCAAAAATACAATTTATATTTATTAGGAGAAGAAAAAATAATAATTTAAAAAAAAGAGAAAAAATTTGAGAATTATATTTTGCTCGAGTTCGTTGTGTTTGAGATCGCGCATTTCTTTTTTATTACAAGAAGAAAAAAGTAAAAATAATATAAATATAACGGGGATTCGTCGTGATAGTGATGTCCTTGAAGAATGAATTACTTATAACATGGTACCACACTACCGTAGTTATTATATCATAAAAGAACAACCTGGAGTAATTAAAGGGTGAAGCAAAAAAAAAAAAAAAGAAAAGAAAAGACGAATGTGATAAGGAACTCTAACGTGCGTTTAATCAAGCAAAAAACTTTATAATTTTACTACGGAATGAAAACTGTTTAAAAGCTAATGGTATAATAAGAAGTAGAAAAAAGAAGGGTGGAGGAAAACGTGGATAGAAGGAGTCACGTGTTAAATAATTAGATCAAGTTGAAATCTCGACTTGAAATCTTACTCAAGGTATATATATATATATATACTAAAGTTGTTGTTGCATGGTCGCACGTGAACGGGATATAGTGATCTGTATATGTTAAAAGATATTTAATTCTTTACATTGCAACTACACCAACATTTCTGACATAATAAGAAAATACGTATACGTAAAAAAAAAAAAAAAATAAAGAGAACACGCCTATGAAACTAATTAAAAAAATACAACGTTATTATGAAAACTTATATAGAATTTTATTAGCATAATTAAAAGCGTATACTGTTGACAGCAATCCTGAAAGTTGAATTAAAATACTTTTAGTAGTGTTTTCATGCCAGCAATGTTAGTAGTAGTTTGAACGCAAAATATTCAAGGAGAATACGTTTCAAAATGATAATTATTATCATTGGTATGAAAGTAAGACATTTTTTTTCTTGTATGTGATATATATATACATATATATATCGTGAATGTATAAACGAATATTGCTTGTCTTCGTAAAGACAGTCGTGGACGTAAAATCGTTAAATAGGTTAATGGGTAGCGAGAGAAACTTTGCTTGAACATTTGTCGAGTGAACAAGGACTCGAAGGGTGTTATTGTCAGTCCTTAAGGGAACATAACTTACACCATAAATTATATCTAATTATATGCAATTTCTTGTCTTTTTCTTTTTTTTTTTTTCTAATTGTTAGTAGTTTCACGATAAAACTAGTCGTAATTTTTTTATGCACGACTATCAAACGAAATAACAATCAAAATTTGAAACATGTAATGTATATTAACAATATATTCTAATACTAAATAATATATCAAATGAGATCATTTGATATTTCATTGTAATTATATTAATTGTTATGAAAAAACAAAAATTGCAATGATTTTGATTTCAACTTTAAGCTCTTTATAAAAGTACATTTTTTATGAATGATTAATATCAAACGAAATAACAATCAAAGTGTTTCGAATATATAATATTATATTTTAACAACACACATATATATATATTCTATACTCTAAATAATATATCGAATGAAATATTATTTTCCAATAGCATGATATAAGGTCGTTTATAATCATGTGCATTCTTAGGATAAAAACTCAATGAATCTTTTGTTCGCACGCCCTTTCGAGAAACGTGCAAGATATTATGCACGCAACACGTTCGAATATATTATAAATTTATGATATATTTATCACATCGAAATTTTTGTTTCTTACGATCTCTTCTCATTTTTACTTGTATCCAAATTTATTCGATTACTGTCAAAACTAAATTGTCCAAAGTAAAATTCGACATTGATTTTTTGTTTTGTTTTCGGAATCGAATAAATTAGATACGAATAGTATCTCAGAACACTATTATTCCATTAATATTTTTGTGAGATTTAAAAAAAGTTTTCAACGTTTAAAATAATAATAAAAAAAATCTCTTGAATTATGTTTTACGTAAAAACAACGTAAGAATCGTGTCGAAGGTCATGTTTCGATCGTAGTTTTACGCTGCTATTAGGATTGTTCGATGAGTTCGCGGGTAAAATGTAACTATTACTATTACTTTTTCATTTTCTTTTTCTTTCCAAATTACCATCACGTTCGTCGTCGATATAACGGCCGAGAGTTAAGATTGCAAATCGATTCTTATTCCCAGCATTGTAATAACCGTTAGACACGAAAACTTAACGTGTTATACGACGTCGCCGTTTTGCTTTAGTTTTTTTTCCCCCGACACCTGCTTCTATCTCTTCTTCATCTTTTCTTTTCTTTTTTTCTTCTTCTTCTTAATTCTTTTCTTCTTTATCCTCTTTAAGAATTCGTCTCTCGTTTCGCGAACTACTTCAAAAGTTGTAAGCTCTATCGGATAAATGATTTTCACACCTTGCGTCCTAACGAGTTTTGATCGATAATAAAAATTAACAAAATAATTATTAGATTTTTTCTAATGAAATATAAATGACCGCTATTTAGGTTTACTTCTTCGTTGCTGTGAAAAATTAAATTTACGAATTAATTGTAGCGAATGAAAAAAATAAAATAATAATAACTCGTAATATATAATTAATTTTTTTATCTTGTTGTATTTAATTGTTTTAGCTATTTAGAAATTTATAACGAACGGGTGAGGGATCTTTTAAAGCCATCCACGAGTTGCCATAATCTAAAAGTTCGTGAACATCCTCGATTAGGTCCTTACGTTCAAGGTATATAACAAATCTATTCATTATTAATATACAATAGGATCTACATTTTATCATCAACAAAAAATATATATTTTACATAAAGAATATATATAATAAATATGTTTATCAGGAAAATTGGACAGTATAAAAGAACTAGAACTTTATTTTGATTAAATTGGATCATAATAATTCATAATAAAACAAATTTCCAGTTGCTGATGAAGTCCCAATAAAATGACGAAACGTCCAATTTGATCAAAATAAAGTTTTAATTCTTTATACTGTCCAATTTTCTTACTAAACATATTTATTAATAATTTTCTTTTTGGCTGAGAGAAATAACTAATTGTATATATATAATAATTATATATTAATTAATAACAATCGAAGAGAGAGATTCTATTGTATAATATAATTATTAAAAAATTCAAATGTGCATATAAAATCTTATAAAACACACATAATGAAAATTAATATTATGAAAATAATTGTTCTATTAAAAGGATTGACGCATCACGTGGCTGACACGTTGGAAACGTTAATGTCATACGTTGAGAGTGGTACCAAAGCAAGAAAAACAGCAGCCACGTTACAAAATTCAAACAGTAGTCGTAGCCACGCATTGCTCACAATTCTTCTTAATCCAGAGACAACAACAACAACAACGACGACGACGACAACGACGACAACGACGACGACGACGACGTCAACGTCAACGTCGACTACGATAGAACAACAATTAACTAAAAAAGAAAATACCGATAGAAAATATGATGACGTGTCATCATTTAGGCTTAACGACGTCACACTTCCCAATAACAGCAGTAGTAAACTGCATTTGGTCGATCTAGCTGGTAGCGAAAACGCTCAAAGGTGTGACGGTGTGCATCGTTTAAAAGTGAGTTTCATCCTGTTTCAAAAATATAATTACAAAAATAGAAATAAAATATGATAAATTCGTAAGTATTCAAACAAATCTCTGTATATCATTTTATTCGATTAAACTTCGTTTCATCGAATTAGTAAAACAAAAATAAATGTATTTAACTTATTCAATTGATTTCATTTATATATGTGTGTATATTATATTGCAATAAAATATATTAATAATAAACAATTAATTCGATAAGACACTTGTAAGATTTACAATCGTATATAATGCATTTTTATGAATGTAATAATACGATAGATTTATTTTTTCCATAGGAAGGTGCGAATATAAATAAAAGTTTGGTAGCCTTGGGAAATGTTATTTCGGCTCTAACAGGGAAAATCTCAGGTGCTGGTGGTAGTTCTAATAGAAGGTATATACCTTATCGAGATTCTTCTCTTACTTGGCTTTTAAAGGACGCACTCGGTGGAAATGCTACCACCATTATGCTCGCAAGTAAATGTTAACTTTCGTTAAATATACTTTTTGTTTTATCTCTTATCATTTATGTACATACCTCATTACCGTAATCGTTTTTTTGTTCGAATAGAAGAACCTTTCTATGTGTTACCAAAATAAAAATATATTAAAAATATAAAATTATTCACACAGCCGTATCACCAGCCAGTGAAAATTACAACGAAACCGCGCATACATTGCGATTCGCTCAAAGGGCGCACAGTGTGGTCAATAAACCCATGGTCAATGAAGATCCCATGGCAAAAACAATTCGGGAATTAAAGGCCGAAATAACTAGATTGAAATCTTTGTTATTGAAAAAGGTATATGTTAACAAAATTTTTAAGAATGTTTTCATATTATCTGTATATCCTATATATATATTATTTTTTGTATAGAACATCGAGCCAGATAAAACAACATTACAGGATGAATTCGAAACGAAGGATTCGGGAAAAAAGAAGAAGGATAATTCGTCGAAAAGTAGCGTGCCGGAAAATAAACAGAAAATCGAAACTGATCCACAAATAGAATATAAAAAAGAAGATGATAGAAGTAGTAATAGTAATAGTGATGGTTGTGGTGGTGGTGGTGGTGGTGGTAGTAGTAGTGGTGGTGGTGGTGGTGGTAATAGTGGAATCCTTACTTTAGTCAGGAGAGTAAATTCTACAGAAAACCTAGCAACACACGATACTGCAACCGTAAAATCTATCAGAAAATTTGGTTCGTACGAATGTCTCGATAACAAAACAACGAACACTCTAACCGGTTACAGTTATAATCGTGCTGAAGTATCGGAATTGGAGAACGAAGAAAATGATTTCATCGGTGAAATTAACGAGGCCGTTTTTGTCGACATTCCAACTCTTGTTGCGGTACTTATAAAACCAGATAACAGTTTCAACGAGAGATCGCAACAAATCGAAGAGATATGTTCCGACGAAATACACGAATATCCGATAGAATCGGATTTTATGAGAAATAATAATCTTCATGAGATTTCCGTAAATCGTACAAACAAAAATACTACGAACGACCAATACGATGACGAATACAATCATTTCAATTTAGATCTGAACGATGAAATAAACGATACTCCTTCGAAAATAATTCGTTCGGGAAGAAAGGAAAAGTCTAAATTTCGTAAACAAGATTCAATCAATATTGCAACGCCAACAACAACATCTACGAACTTGTATACGTCAAAAAAATTCGGTTCCGTCGAGATAATACAAAAGAAACACAATAATCTAGCAACTTATTTGGAAAGATCCAATACAAATTTGGAAAAACAATCGACAATATCGGATAAAGTCAACGTTGAAAATAAATTTGTAGATAAAATAAAAGTCGAGGATTGTAAAAATGACAGTTATACGAATTTATGGAAAGATAATAACAAATCTGACAGCGGTGATCATTTACAGAGAACGGATAGTAACGAGTTTGAGAAAAATTCTAAGGATAATTCGTCGGTGATAAGTCTTATTAATAAAATCAAAAATACCGCTAGAAAACCAAGTTTAGAAAGTTTAAAAAGGAAAACCAGTAAGGACAGTAGTTCGAGTAGCTCGAAAGACGAACAGATATTGATTTCTAGTTTGACGAACGACAAGGTATTAAGGAGAAAGGATTCGTTGGATCATAGTTTGTCTACGAGGGCTCATACACCTGTACAAAAAGCAAAAAGAGCAGAAATCGTGGCTGCTGTTACAGAAAGATTATATTCAAGTAGAAAACAGGTGGAAGAAATGACAACTGTGACAGGATCTGCATCAACTTCGGTGTCAGGTATTCGTTCCCCTCCCGAGGGAACTGACGTCAGATTAACAACTTCCGCCGCTTTGACGACTAAAACGAAACTTCAAGAAATATCAAGGAAAATGTTAGCAAAAAGACGGCGTGTCAACGTCGACACGCAAACGGAACAAAACCAAACGATTCGTATGAAGGATTCGTCGTCTTTAACGGATGAGACCAAAATTGTTTGTCAAGATGTAGGTGTGTTGACTGACGAACATAACGTTTATCAAATAATGACAGAAAACAGATCCCCTGTCATTAGAGTCAAAGAAATGGCAACGTTAACGGACAAATTGAAAAATAAAATCATGGAATCTAAGGATGCTGAGTGTTTGGTAAATGATCTTAATTTTTACGAATACGGTGTTAATTTTATAAATAATAATTCAACATTTTTATTGGACGATACGCGAACTTATGCTAATCAAATGTCTAACACGGATATTTCTGAATTATGTTTAACTAATGATAAGAAAGTTGATCGTTTTGACAAATCAACAAATACCGTAGTTGTTGCCCCTGTTCCAATCAATTCGGTCGTTCAAACGCAATTGCCATTGCAACAACCCGTTTTAAAAGAAAAGACAACGCAATATTTAATAGAAAATTGTAATGCTATCGAAGAATCAAATCCTACAACAACGACTGTACAACAGAAATCGGAAAGAAATATTATTTCCATGTGTTTACCTGATACAATTAATATAACTATTGAAAGCTCGAATTTGTTAGAATCCAATATTGTTATAATGGACAACAGTTTAAATAAGACAGATATCACGAATAAAAAGAATATATCTCATTTAAAAGATAACGAATGTCAAACGGAAAACAAAAATATCAAACAGGATGATAAGAGTAATGATTGTTACGTTAAGGGATTTACAACAAAGTCAAGTGTTAGTCAAACGGATAGCAAATCTTTTAGAATCGAAAATATCTTTGAGGATCCTCGAAATAATCATTCGAAGATACGTGCTCAATCGGAAGATACATTGAATAAATCTAAAAATACAAAATCAGTTACTTTTACAAATTCTTTGGGTACTTCCTTCATTCCAGACACAAAAGAATCTGCTACCGACATGAACAAGAGACAAATTTATGCACTCCAAAGTGGTCAATCATTTACCCAAAATAAAAGCATTAGGGAAACGTTTATTTCAAAAAAATATAATAACAATAGATTAGCTACAGACGTTTGGAAAAATTGGATGATCTCGTTTCCTTCGACATCCTCCTCCTGGCAACATCCGAGAAATGTATTATCAGTTAATGGGTTGACATTTGCATGGAATGATTCTTTAAATAATGACTGTGCCGCGATCGTTAGCACTGCGAATTTGAATAAAACTTACGAAGAACCTAATATTAATTCTAACATTTTTCTTTCCAATAATAACACCGAAGTTACAGATTTAAAATCACCATCTTTGATCGCTAGAATAACAGATTCCAAGAGATTACTTGAACATGATTATAATTTTTCTGACGACAGTCTTGATTATAACGAAGAAAATATAATCTCTAATTCTAATAATATCAATACGGAAACTAACGAAGAAAATGAAACCTTTGAAAATATTTGTCCACCCGACGTAATAGCTCAAACGAAAAAAGAAAATTTAACTTTGTTAGGAAATTCGTGCGACAATAATGTCGAACTCTCACTCGCTAATCATTTTGACGAGGATCAAGTTGAATTTCCAAAGAAAATACCCTCCGAACCGATTGACGGATCTTCCATCTCTGTTCATGATTATAAATCATTGATTTTAGGTCAAAATTCAATAAACGTCGATAATTTGCAAGAAGCTCGAACTAATTTGGAAGAAAACTCATCGAATTTTGTTAAAAATTCTTACAAGAAAAAAGTCACCTTTATGGATAACAAAAGTTCGAAAGAATGTCATAATCATGATAAACCAAAAGTAATCAATTCATTGAGTCAAACTAAGAGTTTGTACAAATCTGTTGTTAAAAATAAAACTCACGTATGTAATCCTAACAACGGTGATTCTCAGAATTATTTATTGGATATTTATACGGATAGCAGAGCATTATTAAAAAATAAAGATAAAACTTCGGATTTATTTGAAAATGAAAGTAATAGTGAACTTGATAATGTCCAAGATAGAATGCAATTAAATATGCAAGAGAAAAAGAATTCGTCTAATTTTGTCAAAATTTCAAATAATAATAATAATAATAATAATAATGATAATACTAAGATATTTAATGAAATTCCTGTTGAAAATAGTTGTAATGATTCTGACAGCGGTGAAGAAGTTAACAAAGAGGAGGATTGTGTTGTAAAATTGAAAAGAAAAATATTACAAGAATACATTAATGAGGCAACTATTTTTATGCGTAATATGAATTCTCTCAACGAATGTATAAATACGGCAAATATTTGTGGAAACAATCAAAGACAAGAAAAAAAACGAGGAAATTATCAACGATGTTATCCTCATTCCCAAAATGAACACAAAAATACACCATTAAAAGATAACAAAGCTATTGATAATAGTAATGAAGTATTAGAAGAAAACGATATAGTAATACCAACAGAATCGTTTAAAAAATGTTTAGAAGGTATCGAAAGATTAGAAAATTGTATAGAAAAAACAAATAAACACAACGAGTATTTACGCGAAAAATATGGTATCGTAGTTGAATCTACTGGCGCTAAATTAGGTTTAGCGAGCTCTAGTATAGATTCTAGTAAAAATTCTAACATCTCTTCTAATTTAATTCGAAGAGATACAAATTTACAGGGAAAAGAATCAATTAGTTCGGAAACGTTAGAAAATTTCGTATCTTCGAACAGAATTTCTCTTAAAAATTCTTTCATGCCGAAATTGATTGAAGATCCATATGATCAATTAAAGATCTATGATGATTTTTACGATACGAGTAACGAAGAAATGTTTGGCATAAAAAGTAAAATTGAAAGGAAACATTCTAATCGTTTAATGAATCCATCATCTTGCCATTGTCGTACGAAAAGTATTTTTTATCGAAAAGAAAAACAATTTCAAAAAAGTACTTGCAAACTTTATCATTTTTATGACGATAGAACAATAAACGTACCTCTCGATGATTCGATCGCAAGACCGGAAGATGAAAATATAGAATTATCGAGTAGTATTTTAATGAAACCCATAAAGTATTACGAAAATTTAGAAAAATCATTCGGGGATAATGAATTTCCAAGATTAATATCTAATACATTATTAAAATGTACCAAAAATGAAACACCTAATTTTGTTAATTCAAGAATATTCCATCGATCTACTACTATTACCGATACTAAACCTTATTCTCGGGAAAGGTGGCGATATCGTCCTGAAAGTCCAAGAGCTAAATTTTTAGAATTGTTACACGAAAGACGACGAATCGTTGAAAACAGTAGAGATGTCATATTTTAAAAATTCATCTACATCAAATATGTAAATTATAAATTCATTTTTCCCATATATTTTTCTATATTAATCAAAAAAGAAAGATAATAAAAAAAAAAGAATATATAATGCAACAATAATATAACGAATTAACATATAATTGTCGTTATTATTTCTATCTCTCTTACTGTTCTATTTTAACGCAATTAACATAAATGTCATTCATTTTTATCATTTACTTAAGAATATTAATACATTTCTATATAATTACACTTACATATATGTACATTAGAAAACAATAAGACTTCAAAAATTGTATAATTGATAAATACAATAATTTTTCTCTTGAAATCTAATATTCTCTTTAATATTTTAATATAGGAATAACAATCAATTTATTTTAAATAGATAGAAAATTCTTAATTACACAATATAATTAAATAATGACAAAAATATTGTCACTTCGTGCTAAAAAGTCATTGATTATTAGAAAACAATTCCTCTTGTATTCTTCTCACTCAGTCTTTATCGAAGATTTAATAAATTGTCTTTTTTTTATACAAATATATATATATCTATATATATATATATATATATAGATAAATTATTAATAAATTATTATATTATTTACCGTGTCGTTGTTCACACTTACTATATTTTTTTAGTATCCAAATGAAGTCCTTTACTGATACATCATGACATTCAGGTAATGTACTAAAAATATAAAAGTATCTATATATCAAACTGTTTAAGTAATTTAATCAATATTTAATAGAAATTTAATAGAAATTATATGTACACGAATTCTGTTGTTCTGATATGCCATGGAAGAAAGCCATACGTAGAAATAACATGTCCATGTATTAAAGCCAAATCAGGATCAGGAATCCCTTTTAACATCATTTTTTCCGAAATAAACTTTTCATTTATTTCTTCTATTTTTAAATTTTTTGATATTACAGCCTCTGCTAAATGCTGCGTTAATAATACTATTCCGTTTTTCCCAGTGTTCTTACTTGGTAATAATATTCTAATTACAGTATTAGAACCTAGAAATATATACATTAAATATTATTATAATCAAATAAAAAGAATAGCATGTAAGAAATTTATATTTATTATTACTGTTTCATTTAGATTCATTTAAATTTCATCGCTTTTACAATCAATTTTTACTTAAATTAGGCACAACGAACCTTCTTGAATACATCAATTTTGCAAAAGGATTGGCCCTCTTCAGAAGTGGTGTCAACTTCCATGTAAAGGAATACTTTTAAAAACTCATTGATAATATTTATTTTTAAAAAATACTTCTTAACATGCGATTAACTATTATTTTATTATATTGAGCAATATATGATTAAAGAAAAGTATTAAAAGAATTAAAGAGATGGCCAAACAAACAATTATAAAGTTTACATAAAAAAAAAAGTATATTTTGACTTTAACGTAACCACCACATACCCCGTTTTAATATATAATAATAGCAAATATACTTTAGAAGCGAATAAACTCTCTGCCAGACAAGATATCCTTCAAATCTTTTTTTTTATACGCATTCTTTTAATAACATCATACTTATTTATATATTTCAACATAATTCTATAAAAAATCTTCTTTATATATATATATATATATAATAAATGTATAAATAATTATACTGTATACCTGTAATTCCATTTTTTGTGTGTAGAATATGAAACTGACTCCAATTAATGTATTCCATTAATTCTGGTCTCCTAACAGCAAACTCTTGTTTTATTTCGCTCTTATGTTGTGATAAGAAATCTATATAAAATTGTAGAAGAAACAAATATATAAATGTAAGAGTAACATTTCATTTTAAGTATCATTACAATGACTATGTTATATAATTGATAATCCAAAAAACACTCATATATATTATTTTTATTATTCATAATTATTAGTTATAAAACTTATCGTCTTACTATTAAACATAAAATAACTTGACAGTACTAATAGCTCTTAATCTATTCAGGTAATATGAAAAACCTTGTGAAATATATTTGAAATAGTGCATACTTATTATTCTTATAAAATTTATTTTACTATTAGAGATAAAATAAATTGACAGTACTGATGACTCTTAATCTAACGACTTAAACTTAAACATCATATATAATTATTGTAAAATATTACCTTTTCGACCATAAAAACTGATAAAAGGTATACCCAATGTAATACACCAAACAATTATTTGTATGGAATCTTTGATGCAATCTTTCTTTTCTCCCAAAATAACCACATGCTCTGGCAGTTTTCTTAAATTATTAGTACTATTTACAAGCATTTCAATGTCTATCTTTGAATTTTTATTATACCAATATCCTATACACTTTCGATGGATAATTAAACAGCTATTATAAATGATTAACCTTAAGCTGTATAAAAGATGAATAAGCACGAGAAGTGTACGAAATATTATAAACATCTTGTCTTTTTCTAATTTTAATATCACACAACAAAATCATAAATATCTTTATACAATATAACTCTTCCAAATTCACCGGTGGATACCACGAGACTGATCCCCCATCACAATTTCGCACGATTATTAATACATGACAATGCTGCCAATATTACGGTACATAATATGATTCCATATGTAGTATTTACTACGATGTTTATCCTTGAAATTGTATGATTACAAAATAAAGATATTCTCATATTGATACATATTTTTAATAAAAAGAATTAAGTATATTAATAAACAAAATAATTTCATTCATATTTATTTCTTATCTAATTATAAATTGCAATAATAAAAAGTTATTATTTGTAACATATCTATTGGTTTATGAATTTTACACGACCAATGAACGAGCAATAAATACCAACATAAAAAATAATATAAAAATAAAAAGCTATAGTAGCGCCACCGCAAGAGTTTATCTTCGAACTATGAGTGAAGAAATCTGTAATATGTTTTATCATTTGTGAAAGATTCAAAAATCGATTAAAGGAGAAACCGGTAAAAGCGCACGCGTCGTACTAAAATTATGTGCATATCAGCTGCATTGATATAGCTGTATTGAGAAAAATCAGTGTTATTTATTGTCGATTGTCTTCCAATGAAATATTATTTAAATCATATTTAATGGCTCGTAATAATCGCACGAAGGTATATCTTGGTTACGAAGATGACTATGTAACTGATAAGCATCGTAATCTCATTAATTTTACAACTAATAAAATTGGTGGATTTCCAGTAAGTATACCAAAAAAAAGAATTCTGCATAAATATTTGATTTTACCTTCTTGCTTTTGAAATATATAGATTAGTAAATTAAAAATTAGATAATAATAAATGTCCACGTAACTGCATGTTTATAGTTAGTATAATATTATTTGTATAGTGGGTGATAAAATAATATAACTATTTAATACAATTTTCTATTAATTTATGTTATATTTTTTGCACAAATTTTGTAAACAATTTGTTTTGTAAATAGATAAAATTTAATATTTTTTATTATTTTTTATATATTATTTGTTGAAGTATATCCTTAGAAAATACATACTAATATTTAGTATAATTTTTCCAATCATATTTAATGAATTAACACTTACTTATGTATAATATTTCTATGGATAGGACTGGCATGGAAAGAACACACTGTCGTCACCACAGTGTAGACTTTGCGGCTTGCACCAACTCTTGGCTCTACAATTGTATGCTCCATTAGAAAATTCTAAATACCATCGCACACTTTATATATTTGCATGCATCAATCCAAATTGTTGGAATCACAATGAAAGTTGGACTTGTTTGAGAATTCAGTCCTTGGAAAACGAAAGTAAAACGCATCCATCTGACGAAGATGGCACAAGTGTATTACTTACAAAAACTTGGTTGGCAGGAGCAGATGACTGGGGCGATAACTTAAATGATAATTCTTGTGAACATAATGGAAATAACATGCTATCAAATGTTCCTATTGATTTTAACCATTCCATGCAGTCTGCTATCGAAAAAGATTTTGTAGATGATTTTGCTGTATTGCAAGTAGATGATCCAAATGCGAATAGGTTTGTGAAAATAATTTTTCTTTATTTTATATATTTATATTTTATTATATTACACATTAAATTACCTAACACATATACATCTATATTTTAATCAATATCATTCATATTATTTAGCCCTGCAAGTATAGAATCTCCAATTGGAGGAGCTGTAGGAAAAGTAGATTCTCCTCAAGCTTCTGCAGAAATAGAAGGAGAAGAAAGTGAAGTTGTTTGCATTGATACCCCTACGCAACCACAATGTGATTTGGTCAGTTTGTTACATGAAGTAACACCATTCCCAATACAGATTGAATTAAATACAGAAGAGAAATACTTTTTTACTGAAATTTTTATTTCTGTTGACGAAGAAGCTTCCAATATTGATGTACCACAACATGTTCGAGAGTTACTTTTAGAATATCAACATACCAATCCAGATTTATCGCCAACATTTGTTCCAGAATCTAATGATTCTAAAAATGCTGGAACAGATACCGAAAAGTATGAAAAAAGCATTCCATTGCATGGAGATGAAATGTTTCATAATTTTGTCACTCGCATACAAGATAATCCTGGACAGTTACTAAGGTACAGAAACTTTACTTATCTTAAAGACTGTTCATTTTCTTTATACATATAAAATAAATGTTATCTTATTTTATCTTCTTATTTTTGATAGATATTGCAGAGATAAATCTGCACCTATACTATTATATCCTATGAGCGGTTGTGTTGGAAAATGTAGACATTGTGGAGCAGAAATGATTTTTGAATTACAAGTTTTGCCAACACTTATACCAAAGCTAATATTGCAACCGCAAAGTGAAGAAAATTTCCAAATTGAATTTGGTACAGTTCTGATATTCACATGTTTAAAAAGTTGCTGGTCCTCAACTGATTCATACAGAGAAGAGCATATTATTGTTCAAGCAGAAAGATTATAGTGATTATATTGTTTTAATCGATTCTATAAGATACTATAGAGACATAATTTTGGTAAAAATATAGTTATTTGATTTCTATAGATAAATACCGTCCATAGTTTGAAATGTCTGTAATACAAAGCAAATCTGTTGAAAATCATGACAAATATGCATTTTAATTAATTTTGAAAAAGCTAACGGAAACATTATAAAAATTACGTAATTATGTAATTTATAAAACTTATGTAAATGTCTATTGACCTAACTACACAAAAGAGTTGTGTACTTAACTATTTATTATATTTTTATGTAATTTTTTGTACAATTTATTTATTATATTTTTTATGATAAAATAAGTTTGACTCTGTTCTTACTAAAGACAACATTAACTATGACGAATTAATGAATTGGTTGTAATAACACAATTTTTTTTAGTTATTCGACTTTTGATATGTTTTCAATTTTCATTTTCAATAATTTAACACATGAAACTAAAATATTTTGGCAACATTCTTTTATATAAGTGACCATTTAATTTCACTTAATTACCATGCTTAATATCTCCTAATATATTATATACTATATAATACTAAAAACCTAATAAATAATATTAAATATACATAATTCGAAACAATTGGAATATAAAATACAAAATCAAGTATATAAAATTCATAAAAGATTATTTCCGATAATGAATTTAAATAAATTCTTTAATTATGAGCAACGATAGTAGGATTCAATTACTCAAATAATTTTAAGTGATTGTTAATTAACTAAAATAAATAAAAACTTTAATAAAATATATAGTACGCTGTAAAGATAAAAAGAATTAAGCATTTTAATGTTTAATTTTAGTGTAAAAATATAAATGTACATTGTAGTTGATATGTAAATAGAAAAAGTTAAACAAAAATAAACATCAACTCTTTAATTTCTTGAAACTTTTTAGAATATACGTATCACATGTTACATTGCTTTTAGTATTCATAATATAGAATTGATTCTATAGTAATATTGATTTTAAATGATTTTTATTTTACGGTTTATTTTTACAAATTATTTTAAATAATTAATGTATCCTTATATTTAAAGCAATACTTATTTCTAAACAATACATTTTTATACAATTATGTAAGAGTTTATCTGAACGTAATTATTAGTATATTTATTCTTATATATTTGATTCTATCATGAACTATAAATCCCATTATCAAAAGAAGCCTATGTTCTCAATATTTTTGATATTTAATTTTTGATGAAGTAATTAACAATAGATTTTAACATACAGCAATCTCGTCACAATGAAATTAGTCTAAATAAAATTATGTTTTACATAATACAACATAACACAACTATCAAGTTAGTCGCTGTTTTATAGATTATAATAATTCTAGAATATGTTAATTATCTGAAAATAAAATGTTCAAACATTACAACATAAGGATAATATATGTGGGTCGTATTGTTTAGATAATAAGTTTCTAATAGTAAATAAATGTACTACTATATTGGATACACTTTTTTTTATATAATTAAATGTTTCTTTTCAAAGGATGTTCACACATATAACCTTTATGTTCAAATGCAGACGTAGATACTGTGTGTAATGCTCTGTCAGCATAATTTAAACAATTAAATATATCATCTTGTAATATTTGTATTGATTTATGCATCTGTTGAGCAACATACATAGCAATATATCGTTCTTGGTCAGTATTCCTCATTCCTGTACAATAACTTCTAGAAGCACGCGATACTACAGCAATTGATACATATAACTGAATTGCAATGTCAGCCAATTTTTGTAAAAGTATATGCTTAGAAGATATTTCTGTTCCATACATTTCTAATAACTTTATACACATTTCTACTAATATATTAATACATTCTTCAATTGCAGAACATGCATCTTTAAGGGATAAATGTGCATATTCAAATAAATATAAATTAACTTTTTTTTGAGAAATCATTTGCTTGAACATAAAAATAGGATTTTGTAAGATATTCCTTGATTCTCGTATATCTTCATGAATATTCATTCCAACATGTTGCAAACCTAACAAAGCTATGTATATTTGTTCATCAATAGCAGATCCATCAAGTAAAGATAATCCTAAAGCATCCTGATACAATTGCATGTATGGATTATTATTTAAATAACTTTCAACTCCAATCACTTGTAATCCTTTTTGTATTTGTTTTATGCATTCATTAGCACAATAAGTTTCTGTTATTGCCTTTTCTATTTCCAAATCTTGATTTTCATAAATATCATTTATTGAACTAGTAAATAATGCGACACTTTCCATACAATACAAACGACTTGATATATGTCCGACAACTTCTTGTACTGCTTCAAATTCATGCATATTTTTGTCAAGATGTTTTCTTCCTAAAATATTTTTGTTCAATAAGGATAGGAAATTTCGCAAAATACCAATTGATTCTCCAGCAACCCTATTGTTTCCAGGGGCATATACATCCAATAAAACAGAATGTCCATTAAACAATTCACTTAGCAAATTTTCCTCAGGAATACATGTATCTTTAAAGTCAACCGTACAAAGATGTACTTCCGGTTGACCTACTGTATTAATAACATTACTACAAGTAATACCTCCATGCTTACTTTCTACTATAAAAGTAGATAGCGAGTGATGCATTGAGAGATGTTTCTCTTCAGATCGAGCAACAACTAAAAAGAGATTAGAATCTACTCCATTAGTAATAAATTCTTTCCTGCCATTTATCGTCCAATATTTACCACAATTTGAAGGTATTGCTTCGGTTTCAATGTTTTTCATATTTGGACCAGTTAAAATTTCGGTAATACAAACTGTAGGTAATAATTCTCCATTTCCTATTTTAGGCAAATAATATTCTTTTTGCTTTTCATTACCAAATTTAGAAATTAAGTCAATAGGCAGGAGATTATTCTTAACAAAGCATGAAGCTAGCCAAGGTATAGATCCTAAAATTTCCAATACTTTAACAGTTTCTGCTTCAGACATATCTAATCCACCATACTTCGAATTTATTCTTGCTCGTAAGACATCAAGTTCTTTCAATGCTTGAAATGCTTCTTTTTTAGATAAATCATTTCTGTTTACAGAAGACATATAATTTTCAATTGGTTTTATCCATTCGAAAAACTGGTTGTATCTATCGTCTGATTGTGGTTCAGGAAAAGCCATAAATTCATAATCAAATTTACCAAGAAATAGATTTTTAAAAAATGGTGGCCTTTGTTTTAATTTTTTATTTTGTTCAGATAATTTTTTTTTAACTTCATATACATCTATATCCTCAATATTTTTAATAGTTCTTTTGGACATATAAATACATGTTGGTATATACCGTATTCCATTATGGTATATTTTTTGTGTCAACATTATATATTTTTATTCTTATTACAAAACAATATCCAAAATTTGATAAATATAATTATAAATAATCACTAATAAGGTTGTACTTGCTTAAAAAAGAACTTAAGTAACCACATATACAAATGTTTCATAGATTTTCATTAACTAAATTGCCGATAGGTTTGCTAGTATCGCTACTACAAGTGCTTTGAAATTTATAACCATGGAGCCTATATACAAAAAGGATGATCGCCGTGTTATAAATGTGGGTACAATATTTACAATGAAAGGATGATTCGTTTTAAAAACAATACAAAAAATAAGTAATTAGTAAGAATACTGAAAATAGAAACAGTTTAAAAGTTACTGTTCTAACTAAGAGACATTTGTAAGAATTACATAATGAATATCTTTGTTGAAGTTCATTATTTTTCTGACAGATGGTGTACTGATAATCTGTTTATCCTTTTTAATCAATGGAAATTTTATTTTTGCGTCAGAGTAAACATTTGCAAACAGAGCTATATAGGCTCCATGCATTTACAATTCAAATGATGAATTTACATGTAATAAGTTCCACTTAATTTCCGGTTCTAATTGTAGATAATTGTTATTAATAAGAGGTTACCGTTTTATTAAGAAACCAGGAATTTTGTTTAAATTCCTTCAACATTTAAGATTAAATGTAATGTCTTCATGTTATTTTTTCTTAGATTACTCAACGAATAAATAACATTTCACAGGCTTCAGTAATTGTTTAAAGCGATTTATTATCTCAGAGGTTATCATAAACTTTTTACTGTGAAAAAATTTACTGTGGAAAAAAAGCCTAATATAAAAAAACAGTATAAAGTCCAAATCAGAAATTAATACAGTCCCATGCATATGAAAACAAATAAGAAATTAATATTATAAAAGCGATTTACATAATATTTGCATACATTTTTTAACCTGCTTATTAGAATTTTAATTCTTACGAAGAACGAATTCTTTTGTATTATGCTTATCATATATAATTAGATTATTTGTCTATTGATTATTTTCTTTATATTATTTGATTATTGAAATAAATAATTATTCGCGATAGATCAAAAACTTATATTTTTTTTTCAATCAGATGCGATACATATTTTATTTAAGAGTAGCAATTTATAACGTTTTCTTCGTATAAATTAAAAAGCAAACAGATGCTATAAGAAATGAAATAAATAAGCGAGTTATGCATTTCCTAAATTTACTACAAATGTTTTAAAATAAACTTTCAATTAAAATATTTCTTAAATAATTTTTATTATTTGTTGAATTATTATTATTTTGTTTTTAATTTTAATCTGATACAAAATTAATCTTATATCTCATTATAAATATAAATAAAAATAAAACTAATTATTTATTTTGGAGGTTCTTAAGGTTAGATATATTTCTAGAATATTTCTAATATACTTATCATTTTTTCTAATACACACATTTTAATAGGCAGTTTTTATAAGTAAAAAAATCTAATAGTATATAGTACAATAACGAATATCATCAAAAGAACTTATTTCTCGTAAAAATAAAAATTATTTATTAGTTCAATATATGTGCTATCAGTACATATCATTATAAATGAAACGAAAAAGAATGAAATTCAATTATATATAAAATATTATCATATATATTTAAATATTTTTTTCATTGATTTGTATTTGAAGTAGATAGATACAAATGTAATAATATAATCA
>NW_014569587.1:187342-209391 GCF_001313835.1 Polistes canadensis
TAATATTTTAAAATAAATAATTTTTCTTCTTTAAAAATTATATATGTGTATATATTTGTGAAAGTGTATGTTGTGTGTATATATATAAAAAAAATAAAATGACGTTTTCATTTTCTACTAACCTAATACACAAACACCTACTTCCATGTAAATTAAAACTGCTATAAAACGTTTAACGGTAATACGAGAAGCACAGTAACATTCCGTCTTTTACTTAGCTTATTCATAAAGTATTGGATAAAAAAAGTTCTTATATACCACATAAAAATAAATATATACAATATAAAAGCATGTTATTTCTATTAATTTCACTATGCGCGTTAATTTTTAGTTATTTATATTATTATAAACCTCGAATAGATAATTATTATTTAATAATATTTTATTATAACTTAATATACACGTTGATAGCTATGAAAGATATATTCTATGCCATAATTAATGCCAGAAGTAATAAAACAGGTACGATCTAATTTTATTATTTTTCTTATTAATTCTGTTATTAATTTTTGTTTAATTTTCAAAGTAAAAAATGGCAGTTAAAATCTGAACTTTTTAAATTATACGAATATATAATGTTACACATATCTGCTATTTTAAAAATTTAGATTTGAATTAATTTTAAGTAAAAACAAATATGTAAAAAGAAATAAAAAATAATCATATTATATAATAAATCGTATTATACAATTCTAAATCTATTGACGTTATTTTTTAATATATTGACATACGAATCATTATGAAAATACAAATATAAATTTTATTGATAATTTTAATTAGATGTATGTATCTTAATGGCAGTACTATTTTGATTAATATTGTTTTTGTAAAATATGTTTAGCTTTATTACCAATGCCTGGAAAAATTGCTATTATAACAGGTGGCTCGAGAGGAATTGGGTCAGAAGTTGTAAAAATGTTGCTGCAATGCGAAATAGAAATAATAATCGGTAAATATTATAATAATGTCTTTTTTTACAGTTTTGAAGCTATTACTATTATATATACTATTCTATGTATTAATATTACAGCTTGTCGAACGCCTTCTGTTGGAGAGAAATTAATTTCTAAAATAAGAGAATCTGGTATTACTACGGGAAAAGCAAAAGTTTACAAACTTGACAATACCTCTTTAGCATCCGTAAAAGAATTTGCTGACCAAATTAAAAATGATTATAATAAAATACACATTTTAATAAATAATGGTAAAAATAATTAGATATGAATTTTAGTTAACGTTTGCATGTAATCAATAATTTTATAGAATCAATGTACAAATTTTTGTTGTAGCCGGTATAATGTTCGCTCCCCAAAAAGAAACAAAGGATGGTTTCGATCAGCAGTGGAGTACAAATTATTTGTCACATTTTTATTTAACAGTATTGTTATTACCTTTATTGAAAGCTGGTAGTCGTCCAAAACAAAATAGTAGAATTGTCAATGTTTCTTCTTGTGCTCATCGTATTGGATGGATGAATTTCAATGACATTAATTTTAAGTATGACACATTACAATTTAATAAACTAACAATTAACGATAAAGATTATTTAGTTAATAACACAATTGAATAATTTAGGAAAAATTTTAACACATATTTAATGTATGCGCAAACTAAATTGGCTCAATTAATATCTACTAAACATTTACAAAATCTTTTGGAAAAGAAACAATTAGGAATTCAAGTATATGCAGTACATCCAGGAATTGTTAATACAAATTTATTTGAATATTCCTATCTAAAGAGAATTCAATGGCTTCTTAAATATATAATAAAGGTAAGTCAGACTAAATTATTTCACAATGTTATAACATTTTAATATTATTTTAATTATTTATTGTGTGATAAATAAATTCGAATAATTTCAGACTCCTGAACAAGGAGCTATGTCAATAGTTTATGCAGCCACTAATGATAAAATTGAAGAACATGGTGGAATTTATATTAGTAACTGTAAAGAAGAGAAGAATGTACATCCTTCAGTTTATGATAAATCTATTCAAGAAAAATTACTCCGTATATCTCTTGACCAAGTGCAATTAAAAGATATTTTCCAATACGTGGATACTTAATAGTAATTATAATGTTTTTTATAAGAATATATAATATAAATTCATTAAAAATGTTATGTAATATATAATAAATAATGTGATTAATCAACAACAATGCTGTTGAATTACTTGTTTATATATATTAGTTTATAAAAATCTAAATCATTAAAGTCAAGCAAGTATTATTAGTAAAATGGTTAACCAATCAGAAAAAAAACTGCGTACTATTTACTCTAGAGATACGTTAATAAAAAAAAACTTCTTTGATAGTTTGGTGGATAGATGTGAGACATTCATAGAGAAATTAATTCGAAACCACACGCACAATGCAACCAAATGCATTAATTCGAAAACACGTACACTACTCTATTGCATAGAATACAGGAATTTTTAATGTAAAAATGTGTGTTCGGTAAATATTACAGTATTGAATGTTTTAAATTGCTTCATTTTAAAATATATATATAAATGCATTTCTGAAGGCACACACATTTTTTTACATTAAAAATTCAATATAATTATCTAAAATTCTATTATAGTATAACTATACTATATATATGCTATCAAAGAATTTATCATGTACTGTCATATACTATCATATACAGTATTCTTTGATAGTATTAATTATATCGTCATCGCGTTAAAAACCTACTCTCGCCTTCTGGTGGTCAAGGGTACTAACTAAGATAATTTTGGTTACCCGAAAAATGGACTTGTGAGTTTCTATGTATTCCTGTATTCTATACAATAGAGTAGTGCACGTGTTTATAAACCTCAAAGAGTAACAAATTTGAAGATAAAAATATATGAGTGTTGTTGACAAAAAATTTGTTTTTAATTTTTTTATAAAGTTCATTTTTTCATAAGAAAAAAAGTAATTTTATTATATTTATTATAAAAATGCCGAAAATACGAACTGAAAGGGTATCTCGTGTGCACAAGGAAGTTGCAAGACAAGGTAGAGAAATTTCTAAGTTATTAATTATTTGTTTCAATACTTTGTTATGTTTAATGAGATTAAATTTTCTTTTTTTTCCTTTTTTTTTTATAGGCATTCAGTTTAATAAAGATTTTGGTCAACATATTTTAAAAAATCCGCTTGTTATACATAATATGGTTGAAAAAGCTGCGATTAGGCCAACGGATGTTGTGTTAGAAATTGGTCCTGGTACTGGAAATATGACTGTTAAAATGTTAGATAAAGCAAAAAAAGTAATAGCATGTGAATTGGATCCAAGAATGGTTGCAGAATTGCAAAAACGTATTCAAGGATCACCTTATCAATCAAAATTACAAATAATCGTGGGAAACGTCTTGAAAACAAATTTGCCATTTTTTGATTTGTGCATTGCTAATATTCCCTATCAAATTTCATCTCCATTAGTTTTCAAATTACTTTTGCATCGACCTATTTTTAGGTAACCACGTATATTTATATATATATATGAAACTAAATTATAGATACAAATATTTATTGATTTAAATGCTATTATGGTAATTCATTATATAGCACATATTTTGTTATATTTTATTATAATATAAATTATTTTTTTAGGTGCGCAGTACTTATGTTTCAAAGAGAATTTGCAGAACGTTTGGTTGCAAAACCAGGTGATAAATTATATTGTCGTCTCAGCATTAACACACAACTTTTAGCACGCATAGATATGTTAATGAAAGTTGGAAAAAATAATTTTGTACCACCACCAAAAGTTGAGTCTAATGTAGTTAGAATAGAACCTCGAAATCCGCCACCACCGATTAATTATCAGGAATGGGATGGATTAACAAGGATTGCATTTGTTAGGAAAAATAAAACACTTTCGGCGGCATTTAAACAAACTTCTGTAACAACAATGTTGGAAAAAAATTATAAAATTCATTGTAGTTTAAACAATAAGGTACTCATCGCTTTTATTCTGTAAGATTATTATTTCAAATTTCTCTTTATTAATTTTATTATGTTAAAATATAGACTGTTCCTGAAGATTTCGATATAAAAGAAAAAGTAAGTGCAATATTGCTAACTGCTGAGGCAGAAAATAAGCGGGCTAGGACTATGGATATTGATGATTTTATTAGGTATGTAGAAATGATCATATATCTGAAGTTCTGTCATATACGATATAACATCTTTTGTTTCTAGTCTCTTACATGCATTCAATGCTGAAGGAATTCATTTTACATAAATAAAAAAAAAATTTATGTATATTATTTTCTTTCACCGAATTATAAAAATTATTAGAATTGTATGGAAAATCCGAAGAGAAAAATAAAAAAATGTTCATAATTGTTTTTGTTTAGGAGAAACATTGTAATATTTGTAAATAAATATAAATATTTTTCTATAAGCGAGTTTTTATATTTAAATAATACTTTGAAATTTAAAGTATATCATTGTTACAATTAATTATTATGGTATAGATATACCATTTGTGCTCTAATCTTGTATATTATTAATTGTTACTATTATCTTATTGGTTTTCATACTTTATTTAATTTATAAAGAAAAAGATAATCTTTTTGTTACAAAGAAATTGCATTATATATATACATAATACATGACAGCAGCGTGAGTTCATAGTTATTATCTACTCTAATTATAAAACATTTTGTTTTTTTTTCTATTTTTGTTTTCATTATTCTTATAATCATAAATAATAAAATTAAATCTAATATAAAAATTATCACTCGCAAAATTCATATAGTTGTGTCTTTATCATTTACATATGTATTCATTACATTATTCGCATACAAGATGAAATTGTATATATGCTTATTTCTTTGGGAATCACGTTGTAGGAGAACAGTATTTAGATTTTTTCGTATAAAGCAATACACACACATGATAACTTATTTTTAATATAAGATTATAAATATGAAAGTAATTTTAGAAAATATTGTACATATAGAATTTAATCATATAGCATAAGGACAACTTTAATCATTGATTTTTTAATGAAATAATTAAATATCAAAAATGATTAAATCAAATAATTTTCTATTCTGACCTGTTTTATGAATATATTTAATTTATATATGTATTTTATCAATTTTATTTCTTTTTTTTTCGCATAAAAATTGATAAATATTATTCAAACTTATTATGTTCATTTGCCTCAATTTTTTTATATTTTCTTCTTTTTCCCTCATTAACTTTTGTAAAAGAGATATGCAAAACTTATATACATTATTTTAGTTAGTATCATATTTTAGTATGAAAACACGTTCTTCTTGTGTTAATTAACTTAATAATATTATTATTTAAGAATTGTAAATAAGGAATAACTTTGTTTGAATAAAGAATGGAATTTCCAAAGGTTATTTTCATTGTAACATTGTCAATAATATTATGTGTATTTTTGTATTATTCTATTTATAATTTTGTATTCATGCATTTACATTTATGCAACTTGTGCATTATTATATTTATTAATATATTTTTTTCTCTTAATAACTGTATTAAAAAATAATCATTAAAGAAATTTGCAAATAGTATTTATTATAAATGCTATATTATTTCATTGTGAATCATATTGCGATATATATTTCGTTTAAAATTTTCTATTGATAGTATAGAACAATAATATTTGAATTTTTCGTTTACTATTGTATAATTCTATAATTATACTTTATTACATAAGTTCTAACATATACTTATAATCGACTAATATATCAGTACATTTTGCTTTTGTTAATTTTTATAAATATCCTTATATATAAATGACATGTTTTTTATTTTACATAATATTCATAAATATCTTTAAATCATAGTTATAAATCGTATAAGATTATTACATTAATATAATAATAGTGATTAATAATGTATAAAAGAAATGCGTCTATCAGCAATTCGAGGGATTACTTCATTAATAAATCGGGAAGTTCGTATTAATTTATAAATATATACTCGATATATTAATATCGAAATATAAGAATGTTTATTTTATATATTTTTTTAAATCGTCACGAACTTTTCGGATAACCAGAAGAGTAAAACTTTATACATTTATAAGAAAATTTAGACAAATTTATAAAAATGTTTCTTGACAAGGAACTAATTAGCCAACAAGTACAGGAGTGAACGGAAAATGTTTTCCGATGAATAATAAAAAATAATTTTTTGTTATTTTCAACATTTTCTCATTTAATTAATTAACATATTTCAAAACTGTAGCAATATAAACAATTGTCATAGCAAGATAAAATTTAAATAATAAAACATATTTCGTGATGTACATTATAATAGTGTGATAAAAAAACCTTATTTATACTCGGAAAGATATTAATAAGTTTTATGGAAAAAATTAGTCCGTGTTAGAGCTATATGAGCACCTCACAATACGATTTGACGATTCTCTTTTAGATCTTGTTTTTGATCGAGATCTTCGATATTTTGATTTTTTATGACTTTTGTGTGATCTACGTTTCTTTTTGTTGCATAAACTATTTTTAGAATCGGAATGTTTCGATATTGAACATGTTTCACTTTTAAATGATATTATTGAATTTGTTAAACTCGAATTAGAGGCGGAAGATCTGCTACGAAAACTGCTACGAGATCTGCTACGAGATCTGCTACGAGTTCTGCTACGAGATCTGCTATGAGATCTGCTATGAGACCTGCTACGAGACCTGCTACGAGATTTGCTACGAGGCCTGCTAGAAGATCTGCTAGATCTGCTACGAGATCTGCTACGAGATTTGCTACGAGATTTGCTACGAGATTTGCTACGAGATTTGCTATGAGACCTATTACGAGATCTGCTACGAGACTTACTACGAGAACGTCTTGTCTTTTTATCTTTACATGAATGTTTAGATCTTCTTTTATATTTGTTGTATGGACTATCTGAATAATTGCTAATTTGACTATTGGAACGTGTACTACTTTCTCTTTTTAAGAATATTGCGTCTAATAATTTATCTGTATCTTCACTTTCGTATTCATTCTTACATTTATGAACTTGCCATTTTTTACGGGTAGATCGTTTGCTTTTTTTCCGCATATGAGGAGATTCGCTGGTACTCCTGGTTCTAGATCGTTTATTTTCTTTGTATTTGTAGTTCTTTCGACTAGAATCATCTAATGATGTTATTGTATTAATCGTTAATCGTGATTTATCTTTATTTTTGTTTTCTTTTTCAGTTTTATCAGCATCATATTTTAAAACCCATATAGGACAATTAGCATCTTTAGTTCTTGACTTTTGTTTAAGAAGTTCATATTTTCGAGCTTCTTGACTTTCATTGGATGTCTCACTGCTGCTAGTACTACTACTACTGCTAGTACTAGTAGTACCGGTACTGCTGCAACAGCTACTGCTACTGCTACTAGTACTGCTACTACTACTACTACTACTATTGTTATTAACGATATTATTTTCCTCGTATTTTACTTCTTTTTTGATTAAATCCCTACGCACTTTTACCGTAGCTTTAATTGAACTGGTTTCTTTTCTTGATTTTGTTTCATTCAATTTCTTCTTTCTATCTTCTTCCAAACTGGATTCGCTAGAACTACTTTGTTTTATTTTTCCATGTTGACTGCATCTTCTACTACTTTTATTTCTGAAATCACTTTCACCTGATGATACACTTGATACACTTCTGTCCGCTCTTTTACGGTTTTTGGCATTATTATGTTTACGCTTTTTATTATTAATCTTTTTCTTCGGCGATTTCTTTGCATGACCTCGACATTTTCTGCTTCTTCTAGGATTGTAATCACTATCTGACGAATTATCGCTTGAAGAAGAAGAGCTTTCTGAAATACTTGTCCTAAAGATTTCACTATTCACCTTAATAGGTAATCCTTTCTTAGAATTAAATGATGTACTAGCTTGAGGAACATCCTCCTTAAGAGAAGTTCGCACAGACCTGTGTTAAATGAATAATAGTAATTTAATTACAAAAATAAAATAATAAAGTTCAAACAAACACATTATATAGTTGAACCAAAATTTACTAATTTTATAGATTAAATAATGATGTATAGAAGTTTATGTAAAAGAAACTTACTCTGCATTATCGTTAGATACATAAGCTGTATTTGTGTCCTCAGGATCAGAAGAGTCTAATTCTATAATTTCAGGTGTTCTTTCATGACGAGGCTTGACATAACAAATAACTTCACATTCATCATCCGAAGATCCAGATGATATTGTTAAAACATCTGGTACATTATATGGTATTTCCATAGGAAAAGCTTGTGCAACAGTACTAGGTCCTGAAATAATTAAATATTATATTAATGTGTGTTTGCTAGTGCTATGGTTTTTTGTAGTAATATTTCGAAAATAATTATGTGTTTATTATTACCAGGCATATTAACTGGAAGTGGTATTACACCAGGCATTTCAGTATTCACACGTAAATCAATTGCTTCATCAAGTACATGAATATCTGAATCATCGGAAGAACTACTACTGCTACTAGATACAGGTGAAACAACATGTGGAACGTATTCTCTTGATAAACCTGGCACAAAATATATACATATTTTCGCTTTCAATAAATTATTCAAACAATTAAATATAAATATATATAAACCTTGATATAAATAAGTAACAGCTTGGTCATATGCACCTATATCATAATTAGTTCCTGCAAAATTAAATAATTCGTGTATGAAATGTTCAGTATGTACACCAAAAAATGGCCGCACAATATTTTGAAACTGAAGACTTCTAATATCATGAAGTGTTAATGCATTCATAATAATTCTTAAAACATATGGAATATGTCCTGGTCTATTATTAATAAGTATTTGTAATTCTCTGTTTAACCATGGAATAAGACGATCCAATTCTCTTGGAAATCTCCTATAAAATATAATTATTTATTGAACTAGTTGTGTGTGTGTGTGTGTGTCATTACGACTAATGATAAAGATCATATTGAAATATACCGGTAATAATCAGCACTACATTCTTGAAAACGTCCAGGTAATGAAGTAGCCCATATTCCATGTGTGTATATAGCACGACGTAAAGTAGGGTTTATGCGTCTGGTCCTGTGTTCTTCTCTTGGATCATCTGATAGCAAAGCGAGTAAATGTTCTCTTGTAGCCTGTTCAGCATTTTGGATAACACGACGACGATTATCAGCCATTGTTGTTCTATAAGGTTAGATTAAACCAAAGTTATAAAAAATATTTTGTTTTATAAAAATATATTAAATATATATATATATATATATGTTACTAAACAAACTTATAGAATAACAGTATATGTATTCACAATACCAATAAAACTAAAAGAGAAGACAAAAATATAGATAAAGCACGAACAAAAATAAATCATATTATACCCATAGATGCAACGACGTTGGTTGATAACCCAATTTGCATCTTCAAAATCATCATCCAAATGCTGAATTGTCATGACTGGAGGTTGTGGAATTTGAGTTGCAAATTCGCGTGGTACATGATATTGATCATAATCTTCTTCTGATCTTACATTATGAATAATTGATTTAAAGGTTTGTTTGCATAATGGACATTCTGTTTTTATTTTAGACCATTGTAATAAACAATTAAAACAAAACTGATGTAAACAACTGTCTGTAAATGATGTGTTGATTAGTTTTCCAAGACAGATACTGCAATTAGGAGGCGGAGAAGCTGCTTCTTCGCTTCGTTCATTGTTATCCGAGTTTTGTACAATTCCTTCTGACTTGATTGGTTCTGCAGTAGTAGAAGTAGAATCCTTTACTTCCAGTGGGCCCTCCATTATATTTAAATATTTGATTTCAATCAAACAATCATCTGTTGGAATTATTATTACAAACCTATGTAATAACTTTAAGAACTTTTTCATATATTGTCTAATATTATGAAAAAATTATTTCAACTTTAAATATAATCATATAATCATCTCACATGGATATATAATAAAAGTTAGGTTGAATTAAATAAAAAAATAAAGGATAGGATTTAAATCAATTAGAAAAAATAATAATAGACAATATGCATTTAAAAATATATAATATCTTAAAATTACACAAATAATATTTTTTTGTAATTATCAAAAACATATGCATAAGAATATTTAAATCCATTAACATTAAATATACGTAGAATTTTTAACAATCAAATATAAATATCGATATTTACTCAAAATTACACTTAGTATATGTATACGTTAAAATTATTTTCTTTTCTTTCTATCTTCCTTTTTCTTCACAAGATTATTTTCAAAATGAACGCACAAATATTAAATTGTCCTTTAAGGATGCGTCTACTGCTTTATAATATTAATTCTAACGTTATTAGACTATCACAAATATTCCGTACAATAATATTTGTTCTTATGAATATCAAAGTACAAAGGATATTTATTTGAGAAATGCTACGAGAAAATGGATTCGAAAAAAATGATTGAAAGAATAGCACGTCATAAATTAACAATGCTTCTCTCCCTTTTTACGAAGTAACAATTCTCCTACGATTTATTCGAAATTATCAAAAATTCAAAAACAATTGACATAATAATAATCTCTTACCTTAAACTAGATAGCAGTAAATGCATAAATTTTCGACTGAGTTCAATACTGTTTAATGAATGTGATTCTTTTCACAACTCTCAACATTGACGACCATAAGGCAAAAACTAACGAATATGTCAAGTTGGTAGTACATATAGAATATATAAATGATACAAGAATCGAATCGCTTATATTTTCTTAGTTTACCTATGCCATCTACCAATACTGTATGTTTTCATTTCCCTTATTTTATATGTACGCAATTATTTATTAATAATATTTTAATATTTCTTTCTATTTTATATAATTATATTTTGAATCTATTTTTTATTTATTTTTAAGATTATGTGGTTCTTCAATTGACTTCACTTTAGTTACAGAAATTCATCGTTATATCATATATATATTAATTTAAGAAAAATGATTGTATATATATATATAAAATAAGTTTAATATAATAATTAAAATTTATGATAACAATGTAAAAATTATAAGAAATTCAAATAAGCCTCTTCTCAATGTTCTGTATGTTATTGTAAAGAATATTTTTTACTAAACATTTGGCAATTCTGCTTATGGTACATTTTCGTACTTTATCTAGCAAATATTTAAAGAAGAGGTGATTCTTGTCTTACCTGCATGTACTTTTTCGATACGAATTGATGAAATATTTTACGCGCGACAAAATAAAAAGTAATATATACCTAAATCTTATTCTATAATATCTAGCACACCTTTGTGACACAAGAATATAAATTTGAACAACGATGGCGTTATGTTATACTAGGTATTAAATATTAATTCATTTCATTTCATTAATCAAACCTTTATTATTAATTGAAATATGTTTTTAGACTTATTTGTCGACGAGGTATTGGTTTTCAACATTTTCGAGGCTTATTTACGAGCAAGTAAGTATTAATGTATTACGTAATTATGTAATGTTATGTTATTTGATCATCTGACTGTCAATTTTCATTCATTTTTTTGATTTATCCAAACTTCAATGCATATTTATCTCTGCTTATTTGCATATTTATGAAAATAATAACTTGTATTAAAATTAATATACATTAAAATACCATACTTTTATATTAAAGAAAATTATAAATAAATATATTATAGATCAAATTAAAATTCAATATGTTACAGTTCACTAACCACATCCTTATCACAACCAGTATGTGCTAGCAGTAATATCTGTGAAACACATGATGAAAGGAATATGCGTCTTAAACGACCCATGTCACCACATTTGTCTATATATCAAGTGCAATTAACAACAGTGCTTTCTGTATCTCATCGTACAACTGGTATAATATTGTCAAGTTATGCTATGTTTTTAGGACTTGGTAAATATATAATTTTATATCCAACTTACAATTATATATAGTGGTAAAAAAAAATCAATATTTGAATGATATTTATTTTTTTAATGTTACTATAAAAATATCTTTTATTTTTTCTATATTTTAGGTACTCTATTCGTGCCAGGTGGAATACCTTGTGTTATAGAAATCTTAAGTGAATTAAATTTACCCGTAGCTTTACTTTTTGTAGGTAAAACATTACTTGCTTTTCCTGCTACGTTTCACACATTCAATGGATTTCGACATTTGGTAAGAAGTTAAAACGTACGATAATTGCGATATAGAAAGCAATAAAACAAAAAATTATTTTTAGAATAAATTTTATCTATGTTCTATAATTACAGGCTTGGGATTTAGGAATGTTTCTAACAATTAAACAAGTATATACAACAGGCTATGCTGTAACTGCTTTAGCAGCTATTTCTGCCATTGTTTTAGCAGCCTTATAAAGTACTAAAACTAAGTGCAGTAATTGAGAATTTATTTATTTTTAGAAATTCTTTGTTATTTGGATGTGCATCATATCTCATCCTATAATTTTAGTATTGTATGAAATAAAATAAGTTATTGTAGAGATACTTTATTTCAAAATTCTTCTGTGTTATTGTTTCTTACTCGTTAATATGTGTTTCTAATACTTTGTAATGTGTTCATTTATTTAGGAAAATTATTGTAGAAGAAATTTAGAAAACGCGCTTATTTTAAGACCAATGCCAAAATTGTACTTTCCTCAATGTAAAATTACAATACTTCATATAATTCGGATCTTTTGTAAATAATAAAACATTTATGATTACATATCTTTCATGGTCGAAATAGACCATTGTTTCGACCTTTTATATCAATAGCTTTGATTAAATAATTTTAAATCATATAAAATCTTCAAGAGAAGAATCCATAAATTTTTTATATACAGCCATGAACCTAGCAATAAAAGCCTCCAAATGGAAAATAGGTTTTGACCCGTTTAGCATCCTATGTTCATATTCTGCAGCTATAAATATTATTTCACTTTTTAATTGAAAATCACAATTTTTTATGCACTCCTGTAATAATCCTTTAAGAATGACATCGCAAGGTATTAAATGCGTTAATAATTCGTAAAGTCTTTTCCTAATGTCTAGTAGTTTTCTTGGAGTTTGTTCTGCTATCATCATATTAGCTGTAGTACGAATAAATGTTTGCCAATCAGGTTCAGAAATCTTTTGATTTACAGTAAATGGATACCTGAACGTAATATTAAAATTGTTATTGAAAGAGAAAAAAATTGAATTATTAGACTAATTATAAAAGTATTTAATTTTTACTTACTGTTCAACTTTACAAGCTTCGAGCATCAATATTGCTCTTCTAAGATTTCTTCCACTAGCATTTGCAAGTCTGGTAGCAAATTCATCCGGTAAAGTTATACTTTCTCGTTTACATACCGATTGTAAAATAGATTTAATTTCTGGTATTGTTGGTGCAGAAACACGTATTCCTAGACACCGAGATCTGATAGCTGGTGATACACGAGATATAGAATTTGCGCAAAGAATTAATCTGCACGTAGCAATATACTTTTCCATGGTTCTACGAAGTGCATGTTGAGCATCCTTTGTAAGTTGATCCACGTTTGTCAACAAAACCACTATTTGAAAAATAAAATAATTTATCAGAATATTCCACTTAGCATTTGCTAAATATTTGTTTTAACATTTTATACCTTTAAATTCTTTTTGTCCAGTTGAATCAATCTGATGAGTTTGTGCTGTCATTTTAACTAAATCCATTACAACAACTTTATCGTATATATTTACATCACTGGGATTTACTTCTATGTGATAATTACTGCTTATAGTCATTATTTCCAATTTTTTTTTAGAAGGAGTCTGTAACAATGTCATGAAGAAATGTAATCTACATATTATTAAGCAATTAATAGATTAATTACTAATACAGTTACTCGCTGAATAAAAAGTAAACCTCAAAATTCATATTTTCCATCCGTAATCTTTCAACTCCAGAACCATATAATTCTTTCAAAATACACATTATTCTAGTTTTCTTTCCAGCTCCAGGAGGTCCATATATTAACAAATGTGGAAAATCTCCTTTATGCACCTGTTATTATAAATAAAATGTTATTTATATTTATATATACATTATAAACAATTAACAGATTACAAGTATACGAATTTACTAAAGGTATATTTATATGTTATTACATTTTGATTATTTTTATAAACTAAATATTATCAAAAATAAATTAGGCGGGAACATTATACAGTCAAAAACAAAATCCAATTGTATTTGCTTGTCGGTATATTGCAATTTCTTTATAGTTACCATATTTTTAAGATATTCTGCTTGTTCTTTATGATAATCTAATTTAGAAAATGTTGTTGGTCGATATTTATCTACCCACAGACTCATTTTCTTTGGATTTTATTAACAAACAGTTATGAAATTTAAGCTACGATCTTCCTCCTTTTGTCACTTATAAAAGCTTTACATACTCCGAAATTATATATCATAACCAATAGTATCATTTCGCGCTAAAATTTAAAAACAAAGCATTTCATACAGATATAAATAATAAATTTTATATGATAAATTATTTAAATTGTTTTAATATAAATAATAATAATTAATGTCATTTTTATTTCATGCATTTTTACAGTTGTTCTTTGATAATTAATTTGTACTTTAGTGGATGCGTATTAGTGCATCCTTTTCTATGCCATCAGTTAGTGCATCTGTGCAACAGAAAATTACTACGTAGTTCGTGCACATGGCTTCAGTAAAAGTTTTTTGTATTGTGAGGCGCTCTTTCTTTTTTACTTGAAAAAGTCGTTCTATAGCCATTTGTATCGTGGTAGAGAGATCTGGTTTTATAAACAAAAATATTCAACTAAGTTATTATTTTAGATTCTATTATAATTCATAGTAATGAATTGATAAATCTTTTTTTTCAAGCGTTATTATTATTATTATTAAAAGGTAAGAGTGTGTAAATACTCTTTTAAATTTATAGAATGTGTTTTCAGAATAAACAAATAAACAGTTTTAAAGATAAAAGTAAAAAAGGATGTACTAGTTTGGATTTATAGTTAGATATAATTTAGAAATGCAAAATATACTTGGATATATATACTGCTAACGTAATGGAACTGAAAGTATGGGTGGAAGGAATACAACGTATTGTGTGTGGAGTTACAGAAAATACAACTTGTCAGGTTTGTTGTGAAACACAATGTATGTATGTTGTAGAATATTAGATATTGATATATATTTTCTATAATCATATAATAAAAAAATATTTAAAGCGTCTTGATAATTATCTGCTTCTAGGATGTTGTGTACGCTCTTGCACACGCAACAGCACAGACTGGTAGATTTACCTTAGTAGAACGTTGGAGAACTAATGAACGACTTTTAGCTCCATATGAAAACCCTCTTAAGGTATAAAATATTAAAGAAAGTTAAAGGATATAAAATATTTTATCAGTATAATAGATCTTTTAAAGTATCTATATAAAAATAAGTAGTTATATAGAATATCGCTAAAGTAATATCTCTAAAAACAGATTTTATTAAAATGGGGAGAATATTCTTCTGAAGTCCAGCTGATTTTGAGACGCTCTACTGATAACAATAAGAATCCAGGATCATCAGCATCACGTATAACACATGGAACACGGATAAATGGAACATCGAATATGTCATCAGAAGTTGGAGCAACGAATAATGTTCAAGAGGATTCTAAAACTACTCCAACAATTTTAAATTCAGATTTCGATGAATTACAGCAAGGTGGTCTAGATAGAAATCGTGATACAAGGAAGTCATTAACGTTTGGTGGATTTCAAGGGAATCTTACTGAGAATAATGCTGATGTAAAACAACATGTCATTTTTATGTGAAATTATTTTTATAAATTCTTTAGTTTACATACATTTAATAATTTCTAATTTTATTACAGGTTCAAATGGAGAATGTTGCTATTGTTCAGCCTACACCCCATTTCAAAAACAAAGAATTAAATATCCGAAAAAATATCCCACCATCTCCTACGCGAGGAGCTAATCCTGATAGTAAGCTAATATTTTTGTTTTTTTAATTGTATTAACAAATTCATTAACTATTTTATTAGAATTTATGACTTAATTATAGCCAATTTTAATGCTTGTGTATTTTTAGTTAATACGCATTTATCTCAGAAAAAAATAAGGGAAGTTCCTCCTTATAGAGATCCCCCAGGACCAGTTTCTCCTCCATTACGAACATTACCACCATATAGAGATCCACCACCACCAAATTTAAATAGTCCAGCAAGATCACAATTTGCTCCTAGCACAAACAGTAACATTCTACATATTCACAAAGAAGAACAACCATCATCTAGCAACACTGTAAAATTGAAAAGAAATTTAATTCAGGTAGTATAATCAAAAAAAATTGTTTTATAGTGTTAATGTGTATGTGTGGTACATTTGTATTTAGGAATTTCAAGAAACGAAAAGCCAAACGCAAGGAATTGCTCAATTATCTGGTCAAACACAAAATATGATGACAGTTGCTTATACCCAACGTTATGTCGATCTTATTAGACTAGTCAATAAACAAAGAGATACTATTAGTGCACAACAAGCTGATCTCACTAAAGTAAGTCAAAATAAAAATGCATAATTATACAAATTTAAATATATTCGTATTATTTATTTATTTCAGTTTGATGCAGAAATATTATATTGGGAAACTAAAAATAGAGAACAAATGCATCAAATGGATTTTATTTCACAAGAATTAAATCGCATTGAAGCTAACGGTCGTATTATAGAAGATCAGGTATATATGTATTTATTTTAAACACATAAACATTGTATGTCTTGGAACATTTAGAGATGAATTTATGAAAATTTATTAAAATTTACATAAAAAAAAAGCTTAAAGAATTAGCTCACGTGGAAGAAGAAAGTGAAATTGTAAGGCAGCAAGAAAAAACTTTAAAGTCGGAGATAACGCTTCTCAGATCAAAGCTCGCTAACTGCGAAACGGAATTACTTCAATGTAAAAATAAGATTAGGTAAAAATATAAGCTTTTAATTTATTGATAATTTACTATTATACATTACCGAATATATCGTATATAATATATATCTCTGACTTTCTTTCCAATAATATGTTTCATATGATAGATTTATCATGGAGGAACTTGCTGTAGAACAACACAATACTAATCGTGAAACAGATGAACGTCAAATAATTGAACGAAAAATAATCAACGAAGTTGAACGTCTTCAGAATGAAGTAGAGCAAGCTAAACGATCTGCCGAGTTAGCTTCGCAATGCGCGGAATCGTTAAAACTTGAAATAGTTAGTCTGGAAACAGCTATTGTAGAAAAAAAATTACAAGTTGAGAGATTAGTTGCTGATATGAAAGAGGCGAATTTACAAAGTTTAACCGTTGCTTGTCAAGATGAACAAGTGAAATCTTTACTTGAAGGTATATATTATCTGTTTGTATTGATAGATTGCTATTATCAAATATAATGCATAATCAATTTATTATATTTTACTCTTTTCTTGTTAATTTTTTTTAGGTGCCCATAAACCAGGAAGTACACGTAAAATGATAGGATCTCCTAGACAGTTAGAGACAGCAGTACCCACAAGCAAAAATCCACATGGCGTTTGGGTCTGAGTAAAATGCATTATGTAAATAGATTTATATATGAATGTTTATATACAAGAATAATCGTGTATTTACAAAAGTATTGCTTGCCGTTTATCAAGTTTATAACATTCCGACGAATGTTCAATACTTTATCTGGACATTATGAGAGGAATTACCATTATAGTGTTCTACTTATTCATTCCTTCTCTATTACTGCAATAAAAATTAAAGAAGATTAGAGAGGTACGAATGTAATAATTATCCTTATTGATATACATATGTATATAAATGTATAACTACAAATTCTTTAGAGATTATAAGACCCACAGATAAGATACATATTATTAGCTACGTATTTTCTATTTTTTTAAATTTTGTTACCATCTATTTAAATACAAATAATTATATTCTTCCTTATGTTCATATTTTTTTGTTTAATTAATTAAAATAATTTTCAATATAAAAATTTGACAATTATAGGGAAGTACTTTTGTAGATATTTTATTAATTTTTTTTTAATAATGTAATAATTAAGTAGTGTATATTTAATGATATAAGTATATTTCATTTGTATGTTATTTTTTTTTTATAATACATTAATACTACTTATAATAAATTTTTAATTCTCTTAGCAATTAACATATAAGCTCAATTCATTATTTTTTTTTATACATAATATGCGCACTGGTTCATAAGTATTCATGGTCCGTCTCAAGATGTTTATTAATCCCATACACGCAACAACTTTTTCTCTAGGGTGAACTAGCAACTCAAGGCGATTTTTCAAATATCAGACAAGAGTGCAAAGGGTCTTAATAATTATGTACAGAATAATAGACTTAAAATTTCCATGTAATTCATTCTGTTTTTTTATTCTTTTACACGTTGAGTTCTTTTTATTATTATCGATTTTTTACAAAAAAATTTACTTCTGCTATGGTTAACTATCTGTAATACAGAAATTTATTGTATCGACGGTCTGTAAAACAGAAATATATCTTACTGATATCTGGAAAAAAAACAAAAATTATTTTCTTAAAATATTAATTTAAAAATTTTCTTTACTCACAATCATAAATTTATAGGACGTTTCAAGACTGTACTTTAAATGGATTTAAGTATAAAAATCAATTACACTGTGTTGTATATATTAATATTTTTTGTGACAATCTTTATCTACGAATGAAAATGTGTTTTACTATCTACTTACTATTTCTAGAGTAATTTTTTTATATATTGTTTGCATTATTGACTTAGTTCTGTTGGCATTTTCAAATTGTAACTGCAGCATATGATTTTCGTCTTGCTTACTTTAAGCGTGGTTGAAAAATTGTAAATAAAACGAATTTAGATTTTTATATTCCTATTGGAATTAGAATAATATTTGTTTTAACAATTTTTTTAATGCAATTATATATTAATTGTTTTATTTATGTGTGTGTAGATGTATATTTATAAATATTAAATAAGGAAAAATTGATAATTATTGAAGAAATGGATTCTCCAAGATCACCACACAATAACCTTAGTTTTGAATTGAGAAACATTATTACTAATAAAAATGTACTGACTATGAAATCACGTATGAAAGGTATTATTATCGTTATTTAGTAATAATAATAATAATAATAAATATTTATTAAGCTTATAATGATATAACTTAATTTATTATTTTCAGTTTTAAATGCTCTTAACGAAGATGATTTAAGAAATAAAGCTGAAAGAGAAAAGCGTTTGCGACTCCAAGCTATAGAAGAAATTTTAACAACAGAGGCAACATATTTACAACAATTAGAAATATTAATGGAGGTATTTAACTGACGCTAAATAATATATAAATAATATATTGTAAATTAAAACCTAATAATAATATTTTTCAGTTTTTTCTACAACCGATCATTGAAAAAAAGTTTTTAAATACTGTATTATTAAATACATTATTTGAAAATGTAAAAACATTATATAACATCAGTGGAGAATTAATTAGAGAAATAAAACAAGATACTGAGTGCATTGCTGGAGCATTTTATAAGCTTGCACCATTCTTTAAGTTGTATTCTGTTTATGCATATGATTACGAACAATTATCAACACTTATACAGGTGCTTAAATGTGTTTATTTTTATTTTTAAACTGTAAATATTTATTTAATAAAAATTCTTATCTTTTGTATAGATTATTCAACAGAAGGATCCTATTTTTAAAAGTTTCATAAGCGAACAAGAAACACGACCAGAAGTTGGAAGAACATTGTCTTCGTTATTAATTACTCCTATACAAAGAGTACCAAGATATAAATTACTTTTGAAAGAAGTTCTACAACATACTCCTAGCAAACATAAAGAGTATAATCTTTTACAAGGTAATCAATTATTTGCATCCATAGTTATGATATGATTATTTTATATATATATTTATTAACTTTATTAATTTTATTAATATTAATATTATTATTATATTTGTCATTTTTGACACAGCATGCTTAGTCGAAGTTGAAAAAGCTGCTGTACATATTAATAATTTAGTTGCTGTTAATGAAGATACCAAAAAATTATTGAATCTACAAAAGTGTATCGTAAATGGAGTTAATTTAGTAAAGCCTGGAAGAAAAATACTTAAGCAAGGAAATTTAATGAGAGTTTCAAGGAATGGCGTTACTGCTTATAGAAGATATTTTGTACTTTTAAATGATACTTTATTATATTGTAAAGGAAAACCAGAAAGTTCATTGACTGTACGTTGTGTACTTCCCTTAAATAAGTGTAAAGTAGTAAGTGTCTTAAGTGGTGGACTTTTTCGTGTAACATGTTTAGAAGAAAATCTGTTTTTATATTCAGAAAATGGAGACAGCAACTCTTGGATACAATTATTGCAAAAATCTATCGTAAAGGTATTATTCTCATGAAATAATATATTTTTATAAGGATCTAACTTGAATTTATTTTTATTTTTAGTACACTGAAAGTAGACAAACTTTAAGGAAAGATAGTAGTTCAAGGCAACCGTTGAGACATAAAAATATAAATTTATTTCAGTCGGATGATATACAAGAAAAATACTTAAAACGAAAAAGAGAGAAAAATAAAAAAGATGTAGGACATCAGTTTTAATATACTTTAATATTTTAGTTTAAATATATTGAATTTTCTTTTTAATAATAATTATTAGGTTCAATTAAATCCATCAAGAATAATGTATTTTGAGAAGGAGAATCAAGAAAATGATATGGAAGAGGAAAAAGAAAATTGTTTTCAATTACATAGAAAATCAAAAAGATTTAAAACTGATATTCCTACAAGCATACACAGAGACAAGGTTTAAGTTATATTCATTATAAAAATCTGTGTACGAATTATTTAAAGTTTCTGTAATATAACTGTCAAAAAATTGTCTTTTTCTTTTTTTCTTTCAGGATACATTAGAACTTTGCGTAATGGAAAGTTCAAATACATCATTTTCATATTTGACTGATTCAGATTCTACTCATTCTTTTTCTTCAGCATTTAAAAATATTTGTGAATTTTTTTCATACGTTAGCTCATCCATAAAAAATATTTTTGGATATAGATAGTGTTTTTATATTCATTAACAAATGAATTGTAATAAATAGGTGGAGGGGTTTGATACATTTTTTAAATTATAGTAATTAATATAATAATCAATATTCTTGTCCCAACAGTATATTAATATATATGAGTTTCAAAGGGAAAATTGAAGACAGTTAATAAATTTTGATGAACAAATTTATTTGATCTTGTTGAGATTTTGCTGATTTGTCTGTCGCTCAGGTTGTGTTCCACTGTAAACTCCGAAGGTCCATAAAGGTTCATCAATTAAGTTCTCAGTCTTTGCCTTCGCCAAAACGGGACCCCTTACTTCAGCCGGGTCTTGTAGCGGTGGAGGTTTAGCAGTCTGCTTGGATTTCCAAGCTTTTGACCTAGCACTTGGCTTTCCAGGCTTAGGTGGTGGCATGTTCTGTGGATACTGCTCAACGGTTACCATGTTGTTCCAATCTCCAGATGCTGCTCCTGCCTTACGGGTGTTGTATTCAAACATCCTGCGTTGGGATCTATTCATTACTGGTTTTCCAGTAGGACGTGTGTCTTTTAATTCAGCCATGCTAGTTTGTTAAGGATCAAAAGACTAGGGTATAGTAAAAGTTTTCTTTTCTTCACAAAAGTGGTATGCGTTAAAAACGTCGTTTTAAAAAGACGCCATCTGGTGACAAAAAGAACAAATGTTCAGCTCCCTCTATGAATCGATTTCTCTTTCTCTCTCTCTTTTTTTCAAATCTTTACTAATCCAATATCACACTACGTATATATTTAATTATTCTAAAATATCTCTATCCACATATGTGTTTAACATCATGAGTTATAATCTACAGATATGCTAAAAATTTACGAGACTAAATTTTTCTTATACCATTTTTTTGGTAAAAGTCGTTAATTTTCCCTTTGAAACTCATATATAGTAATTAATATA
>NW_014569587.1:209591-222910 GCF_001313835.1 Polistes canadensis
TAGTAAAGATTTGAAAAAAAGAGAGAGAGAAAGAGAAATCGATTCATAGAGGGAGCTGAACATTTGTTCTTTTTGTCACCAGATGGCGTCTTTTTTTATCGTCTAAAACCGTTTTTTTTATCGAGTATTAGTGAAATTGAGGTTGTAATCGACAAATATTTTATTATTAATAATTACAAGCAATAAGTGTTTAAGGTAAAGGAAAAAGAAAAATAAAACGGAAGAAATAAGGTATAGTGTTATACTTACATTACTTCATTTAACGAAGCTTCCGTATTTATGTTCGAAGAAGAGAATGTAATATTGGCGGTTTTCACTCGTGTACGACTTCTTCAGGATATAGTCTTTGTATTTATCGTCTAAAACGATTTAACTATGGCGGTTGGTTCAACAAAAGTAGTACAAGTGACGAATATTGCACCCCAAGCAACTAAAGATCAAATGCAAACTTTATTTGGTTACTTAGGAAAAATAGAAGATATTAGATTATATCCTACTATAAGGGATGTAGCAGTGCCCGTACAATCACGTATATGTTATGTTAAATTTCATGATCAAGGATGTGTTGCAGTTGCTCAACACATGACAAATACTGTTTTCATTGACCGAGCTTTAATAGTTATTCCTTATCAAAATGGAGATATTCCAGACGAACAGAGAGCACTTGAATTAACCAACAATGGCACTGTTGTACCAGGTAAATAGTTAAAATTTAATAATTATTATTGTGTCATTGTGTATATTTTAATTTATTAATGTTACACAAATATTAATTTTTCTTCTTAGGTCTATATCCTTCTGAGCCAAAGCTTCCACCAAATGTTGTAAATGCAATCGAAGGGATTCCTCCGAATCATGTAATTACAACAATGGATCCTAAATTAGAAGCTCATGGATTACCACCTTATCCACATTTACCTGGCCATTTGGATAGTAGAAGAATTGAGGAAATAAGGAGAACATTAGTGATAGCCAATTTAGATGCTTCTACGACGGCTGAGCAATTGCTTGATTTTTTTAGCAATAATAATGTTGAGATTAAGTACTTACGCCTTTGTACAAGAGATTCTGATACAGATCATTACGCATTAGTGGAACTCACAGAACAAGGAGCGGTGGTTTCTGCATTATTATTAAATGGAAAAACGCTCGGTGATAGACATATTAAAATTTATCATTCGACGCAAGCAATAGCAAAACCAGAAGCAAAAAGTAATGAAGCAGCTCAAAAAGAAATAGAGGAAGCTATGTCTCGTGTTAAAGAAGCTCACAATTTGATTTCTGCAGCGATAGATCCAATGATTGGTATGCTCTCGAAAGACAAACGTAGTCGCAGTGGTTCACGTAGTAGAAAATCGAGATCTAGATCGCGTGGTCGTAGTAGACGTTCAAGATCACGAAAAAGATCTCGTTCGCGACACCGACGTTCACGTTCGCGCCATCGACGTAGATCCAGGTCACGTTCAAAACGATCTCGATCTAAAGAACGTAGAAGAAAATCACCATCACGGAGAAGAAGTGGCTCTCGTAGTCGTCATCGTTCTCGATCACGATCGAGACGATCTAGATCACGTAGATCTCGATCTAGATCAAGAGATCGTAGAAAAAGATCACCAAGGCGCAGGAGTCGTTCTCATTCTCGTAGTAAACGTTCTAAATCTAAATCTAGACGGTCAAGATCTAAATCTAAATCTAGAACATCTAAATCGAAATATTCTGATAAATATAAGGATAAGGATAAAGATAGAGGTAAGGATAAGTCTGATAATGGTAAAAAAAGTGACGGGGATAAAGGTGACAAGGAAAAAAGCGAGAAGAAATCCAAGGATAAAAAATCAGATAAAGAATCAAAGTCAGACGAAAAAAATAGACTTACAGCTGATAATGAAAGTAAAGATAAGGAATCTGTATCTTAAATTTTTCAAAAAATTTAATTAACACGTATCTTTATTTTATTATTATTTTGTTAATTTCAATTTATATAGTAAGATATAATTCATCTGTACAGTAAGCACATTATTCAAAGTTATAAAAACATATCTCAGCCATATGTCATTATGTTTATTTGAAAAGAAAAAACAGAAAATATTACTTTGGTATTAATTCTTGCTTGCTATTAATTATAGTTTTTATAATTCATTCCTTGCCACCATTTATAAAAAAATTACTCCCTATTTTATTTGTATTTCTTTTAATTCTCATGTACTTTACAAAATTATATTTCCGTTACAATAATAAATGCTATTGTACCGACATCGATGTATGTATTTAAATATTTATTTTGCTATAGATTTTCATAAAATGCTACATTTTCATATTCTTCAAATTTTACTGGAACTTGTTTGCGAAAACGATCTTTTTGAACGTACTTTAAACTTGAACGTCTCTTCATTAGCATCTATATAGAATGGACTCATATTTAATAATTATATTACAAAAATTTTGTGCTCTTATTGCAAATGAATTTTATTTAAAATTTTGTAAAAAAGTATTTATTGTCACTTACCATGCCTCTATTTTGCGTTGATGAGTTAGCATCTGATCTAGAAGTCATCTCCATTGTATCATCTGGCATTTTTTTATTTCGTGCTATAGTTTTTATTTCATCTGGGCCTAATCAGAAATAAATTATTAATTTAACATTAGCAATATTCTTATATGTGACATCAAACTTACTTAGTAAACATTCATCGTATTGATCTAATGGATCAATTCCAAGAAATTCAGATAGATTGTCTGGATATCGTAAATCCATGAATATAATTACTAAAGCCAGGATAATACAAAAAATACCTATATAATTAAATTCACAATATGTTAATAAGTTTTCATTTATAAGATGGCAAGATAAAGATGTGCAACAATTTTTACCACATGTAAAAGACATCCAAAAATGTAGACCAAAATTCAATGTTAGAGTTCCACTTTCGAAAGGTATAACAAGTGGGGTTTCATTGCGTATAGCGCACCATAAGACACAAGTTAATATTTGTAGTCCACCAACTATTCCAATTAAGTAAGCTGCATATCGGGTTACAGATTGCAACATTATATTTGACACTATCCAACAACTAAATGCAGCCCTGTGTAGGTTGTGTGAGATATATTAGTAAATTTAGTATAGAATATTTATATAAAATTGAGTATAACATTTTATTGTTCTTATATATGATTATGTACAAAAACATTAATGAGTATTTTATACGTATTATATATACAAACCATAATAAGATATGACAGTACCATCCAGCAGTTCGATAAAATCTACCAAATCGTATACCTTCCCCATCAATAACAAAATATTCAGCAACCCATAAAATTGGAATAGGTAAACCTTTTCTTTGAGCACTTCGTAAACTTCTTTGTAGTAAACCACCTAAAATAATAATAGTTAATGCATTATTATTTGAATAATGTACATATTGTTACAATAAGACTACAAACTATAAGGTCCAAATCCAAATCTGCCCTGATCCCATGTCCATGGAAATCTTTCATTGTAATTAATAATTTCATTTTGTAGCGCTCCATTTTTTCCTTTGCCTGTAATCAAATTTATATATTCATTTAAAATTAGTTATATACATATAAAAAAAGAGATGAGTGTTCTATGTAGACTTACCTTTCAAAGTAATATTAACTGACCTCAGACCTATTTTTACACCAATTACTGAATCTATTGATGCGCTACTTCCAGCTTTATAAGGTACAATAGTTTTTACGCTACCAATTTCCCATTCCTGACCAAAGTTTTCCACTGCAACATTTTTTAGAACAATACAAATAATAATCCAAAAATATGTATATAAATTGTAGAAAGTATGAAAAATATTCTTACAAATCAAGAAACATCCAATCATTAAACTAAAGCTGATTTTTATGGTAACATAAATACTCTAGTCACATAAAACAAATTATATATTAATATTATTTCTTTTTATTTATCGTGAATGATAAATAAATAAAATATTCATATTGATACTTACGCGCTTTTTGCTATAGCCTGGGATAATACAAGCAAATGCTATTAATATAAGAAGAAAAACTGTAACGAAAAGGATTTCTACTACATCAAATAATACTGGCTTTATATCAGAATAATATTGCGAAGGAAAGCCCTCTGATCTACCAAAATCAAAAAATCCCATTTTTTAATTGAAAATATAAAAATGAAATACCGTCTTTTGGCTAACAATAAGTATAAGGATTCTCATATAATCTTATCGCGGTTTTCTTTTTTCCGCTTTTAATGTGATGACAGCTTTAAAAAAGATTTATGTGGTAGTACGATGTTTTATTTTATTGAAAAAATACGTATCTAATATATGTTGAAAGCATATATGTAAGTTTTTATTAATATTAAATAATATATTTAAACGAGTATTAAATATCAGATAAATTTATAAGCAGATTCATATTAACGCGGCTTTTATTTAATACGCAACGATTGGACAAAGTTTCAAATATTTTAAATTTGACATTATATTTTTCTAACAAGAAATTTATATATATATATTTATATATATAACATTATTGAATAATAATAGATGGTGTATAGAGTATTTTTTTATTGTGTAATAATTTTAAAGTAGATAATTCTTTTATTATTATATATATTTTTGTGTATTATATTATTAAAAAGATAAATATTTGAAACTGTTATTGTCGCTAAAACATTAGTTCCCTATATTACCGACTTTTCTAAATGGCGCTCGTGTCGATTAGAAATTGTCCACTAAATGTTACTAGAGATTTCCATACTTATTTCTAGTTAGTATATGCGAGTATTGTAAGCTGACGGGTATCAAAACATATGATGATGAAGTGACAATTTCATGATCATTGTATTGCGTTTATAAAGTTAGAAAACTATTAATAAGTAATGCGGTAACGTAAATAAAAACAAAAATATTGATTTAAATAAGATAACGATATTTTTACTTCGCTTTTAAATAAGGTATGGCATGCCAGATTTTACACAGAAAGTTCAAACAGTAGATAGATTAGTAAAGTTTCATATGTTATGGATATAATATCGATTTAGTCTAATCATAACATGTTTAGAAAAAAATATGGAATATGTAACGTTTTTTTAATGCTTCTTAATGCTCCATAATAGAACTTTTTCGCACTGTTAATTACGTAACTGAAAGTTTCTTCATAATATGACACTTGACTTTTCTCTCTATTGCATATTTTAATTGATAAAGTAAATATAAACACACACACAAGAATTGTATTATTTGATATAATAAGAATTATTACTAATAAATTTAATCACATGATAATGAGATATTTTGACGTATGTAATTCAAGGTAATACGTTATATATCGGTAATTTATCACATTGCAGGTTAAGTTTAATTGTAACTGCTTTTCATTTATTATATTACTATTTATTCTTTTTGGAATAAATTATTATTACAATTAACGATAGAAGATAACGATTCGAATTACCAAATAAAATAATCAAATGTTACGTTCATTATATTACAAGTTATTATATACATATAAATAGTTTGCATATGTGAATATTCATTGCAACGTATTATATATATAGATTTCTATATTTTTTTTATCTAATTATATATATAGATATAATTAGATTATTTGTTTTGTATTATAACTCTTATTAGTAAACTATATTTTTATTCTTTGTTTCTGTTTCAGGATAAGTTTGTAATAATCAGTGGGAAATGTCAAACAGCGCATATAAATATTTATTAACAGCGCATATAAACATAAGATATATGAAAATCCTTTGAGTATCTATTACAAGTTATTATACTTAAATTATATTGTCTACAGATATAACAACAATTCTTATTGTTACAATGTCACAACCCGATACTGCTACTGCTCCAGTACCTAATAATCAAAATGGCACAGTTTCACATAATAATCGTACTCTCACTGGTGTTAGCGGACCAGTTTTAAATAATAATAATATGAATACTGCGAGGAATAATAATAATCAGAATCCATTATTTAATGTGCGAGATAGATTATTTCATGCAGTTTTTATCAAGGCTGCATTAGCTTATGCACGAACATTTCCACGACCTGTTAGAAGATTTATAGAGTTCATAGTTTTGTTCAAAGTAAGTATATGTTAAAGAGATAAATAATAGAAAATAATTATAATATAACATATAGAAGAAAACTGATTATATATATATACATATATTTTGTTTTTTTCTAGGCAATACTGGCTTTTTTTGTACTCACTTATATTCACATAGTCTTTTCACGAGCACCTATAAATTGTTTAGAACATATAAAAGATGATTGGCCACGAGAAGGTATATTAAGGGTAGAGATTCTTAGAAATAAGGGCGAAGATTATAGTATAGAAAAAAGTTATGCAAAAGAAGAGAAGTTACGACAAGAAAAGAATGATATTGGGATACTGTTGCAAGATGGGTAAGTATCATTATTATTCTAATAAAACAGCGTACGTATGTAATGCTCTCTCTCTTTTTATAGTTATGATAAAATTTATTATATATTATTTAAAATAATCTTCATATTCAGATTTATGATCATTTATATTTTTATCATAAAATGGTAAATTATTTTGTATTTTAACAATAGAATAATTATTTAATAGGCTTATCAACATCGAGCCATCTTCTGTCGACGAAGGGCGAGAAACCATTCATCTGTCTACCGAAAATAATTACGAAAATGTTACTTTACCTGTAAGCAATGTGGATATAACCAGTACAACAATTTTTGGAGAAACGCAGTATCCGAATTTAAGTACATCTAATGCAACGAGAAGTCCGTCATTAACTGGGTCTGATATAAATGGAGAAAGATTAGAGGTATACTTTCAAATAGATTTTTTAAATTAACGACTTTTATTTCAAATTCCAAGATAAATAAATGAAATGAAATATTAGTACAACGTGAAGTAGTATAATTTATTTTAGACATCGATTAAATATATGTTAAACATATTATAACTGGTAAATGCACGACAGGGTAATGCAACGAAGGCGGAAGCATATGATAAAGATAAAGAGATTCACTCTTCAAAAGAACATGCTACGGATTCCGAGAAGACATCAAGACCAGGTAAATATTTATATAATTATTATTACTTATATTTAGAAAAATATATATATATATATATATATATGTATATACACAATTAAATGTTTAATTAATTTTGAATATTATTTATTTGTTAGTAGTTCTTCCAGAGGATGGATACATCGTGGAATATTCATTGGAGTATGGCTATTTGAGATTACCTCCTGAAAAACGAGAACAATTAAACATATCGGTGAAAATTGTCACGTTGGATCCATTAAATGATAAATGTTTTGGAGATGCATTTTCAAGATTAATACTAGACGAATTCTTAGGTTACGATGATCTGCTAATGGCAAGTATTAAGACATTAGCAGAGCACGAAGATAATAAAGGTTTCTTGAGGTAATTAAAACAATATGTAGTACAATATAATATACGAAATAAATATATTTTTATTAATTGTATTATATCACATATAATATATTTATCTTATTTGTTTTAGAAATGTTGTAACCGGTGAACATTATCGTTTTGTTAGCATGTGGATGGCCAAAACATCGTATCTCGCTGCATTTTTCATTATGCTAGTATTCGTAAGTATTATTTATATAGCGTTTTTTGTTTTTATATATAGTCTTTCTTATTTCTGTGTATACAATAAGCAAACGAATCTTCGTTAATTTGCTTTATGAAATCCTAGAGAAGGGTTAGATCTTTTTTTATTCGTATCTTCATATCTTGTTGTTTCTTTTTTTTTTTTCCTCGTCATTTCACGAGACGGATCGCTATGGTACGTTGACGTTTGACATCAAAAGTGAGCTCTTGATGTATCGTTTGGAAAGGTAATACCGTACGAAGACTCAAGTTAAATTTACTTTCACGTATACGTTTTCGATGCAGAGTTATTCCTTTCCGTCAGATTACCTACACGATAGAGTAGGGCGTGTAAAAGGATATGGCAATCAATTTAAACTAACCACCCGGCGAGAGGCAACTCGCACATAGACTTTCAACCCTCCCCTGTCCTCATCACAGCGATCCCTTTGGAGTTGAACCGGTGGTATAAATCAACGTTATTAGGGGCATCATATTCGTTGTGGTGGCCCCAGGCCGGTAATTTTGTATCAAATTGTCATGAAATACATCGTGTTATCCCATGACCGGAATTACAGTATTTGTTAGAAATTCTCTCTCATCAGTATGTAAAACCAAATTCAATCATTCCGGAAGGTGTTTAGGATGAATAACAATTATTATCGCGATCATCGTACATCTTCTTTTATTAGGAGATTTCTTTTACAAAAAAGGAAAAGATAAAACAATATTCTGGCGTTTTTCCTGTAACGAATCAAAAAATATAATATACTCTAGGGGGGTGTACATGTTCATCGATTTTCTTCCATTATACGCGACCCTTATGAATGCTTCGATTGATGGTAATCGAGGAGGAATAGCGGGAAAGGGGAAAGGAGGGCGGAGTTCTAGTTACGCTCGTGCTGTTACACGTGAATTTGAGTTCGCTTTAAAGGTACTTTGCCTTCGAATGCTACCGCCTTCCTACCTCTTCCTGCAAACGGTCTACACAGCGGTCACGTGTACGCGACTGTTGTCCGTCCCGTATATCACACCTATCCGTTCTGTCATGTGCATACGATGCTCGTGCCACCATTCCAAATTTACCCTCTCCATTAACACTCCTCGAAATATCTTTCATTTTCTTGTTATATTTATATTCATGTCATACGATTATTCTATTAGTTTTTTTAATATTCATCATTTTCGATCTCATTCGTTAATGCTCTACGGTATTATTTATATTGTTGTTATAAATCGAGAAAGAATTTTATATTATTATAGAAAAAGAAATATTATACCGTGTGATCAATTTGTTGCTAATTTAAAAATTATCTATCATATAATATTATAGGGAAAATATGGGAAGAACTTTTTTCGAGTATCACACGAATGGCAAGGAGTTAAAAAACATATTTTTTTTCTTTTTCTTTTTTTTATATAAGTCAATAGCAAAAACGGGAAAATGATAATGTCTGTTAGAATGAAAAATAATCATCAGTTATCAATATGGAGTTAAATGTATTTTCGACGATTATCGAATGAGAGGAAAAGATAGAGGATAAAAAAAAAAAGGAAAAGAAATAAAGACAAGTGGCGTGGAAAGGGGATGGAATGTGGGGAGGGCGNCGGGGGGGGTGGTGGGGGGTTCATGAAACAAGAAGAAATCGATAACGATTTTCCAAAGCAGAATTTCTCGAAAAAGGGATGGATGCGTCGTCGTTCCGGTTTACAGTTATTGGGCATCTCACTCGATAGTAGATTATCTTCGGTAGGGTGTCAGGTGGTACTTCAATTTCTACGGGTCGAAATACAATTGCATCATTCGTTCAACCCGGTAACCGAGTGCGACCGTCCCGCTTTCCAATTTACTCGATGCTAAACCTTTCTCAGAGGCAGAGACTCACTCCAATGTGTTCTGCAGCTACTGTTGAAACTATTGTGCCTCTACGAAATATTAACGGAAGCAAATCCTACACCTCCTGCACCTCCTATCATCCCCCCCCTGCCTTCTCCACCACCGATTCAGATTCTGTTCTACGGGATAGAGAGAACGGTAAAGGTTAACGCGTTTTCTCTCTCTCTCTCTCTCTCTCTCTTTCTCTTTGTAACTTCGTTTCTATCCTAACGCTAGAGATAGTATCCTACATAATGAAAACAACTCCGGGCTCGAACTAAATTCGAGTATACGAGGGAAGAATTAAACGTGCAAAAGGAATCTCTCTGTGTGTGTGTGTGTGTGTGTATTGCAACGAACGATACCGAACGATTTTTCTCGTAGCGTAGAAAAAAAATAATTTTTGTTATTTATTTTATTTTTTTTTTCTAACATCATTACGATTATCAACGTTGTAAGAGAATAATTCGAAAACAGAACAAATATTCCCGCTTATTTTTATATACATTGAATATTTTATATAATAGATTTTTACATTATTAAAGCGAACGCACGTACGCACACACACACACATACGTATGTTTATTTATTTTAAGAATGGGGGGGGAAAAAAAAAGTCATAATATTACAAAACGTATCACGTAAAACGTTACTATTTCGTTCTCTTACGAAGAATAATTTTGTCATATTATTTTGATACTTTTTTTTTTATATTTGTTTTATTTTTTTATTGATAATCTTATGTTGATCGATTTATATTCTTACAATGCAATATTTTCCATTGTTTCAGACTGTCTCGATATCGATGTTGCTTCGTTATTCTCATCACCAGATCTTCATTTTTATCGGTAAGTCATAATTGTTGTTAATAATATTAATTGGAAGGTATATATATATATATATATATATATATATCATCGTCTTCTTATGATTAGATTAGAAAGAAAGACTTTGAGATATAAAAAATAAACAAAAAAAAGAAACAATAAAGCGTAAAGCGCTTTAATTCTTTTCTTTTCTCTCTCTCTCTCTCTAATCTCGTTTTCTTTTTTTATCTGAAAAGTTGATTAAGTCATCTGGAATTTTACAATTAATTGTTTACATGTTTTTGTTTTCCATGCATAATAATATTTCTTTAATTAGAATTGAATAATATAGAATATCATTTGTATATTAAACTAGTATTTACATAGATGGAAGCATCGTAAAATGCGATTCAAGAAATACGTATAATGACACGATTACTATCATTAAAGATAAACGGCACGATGACGTAATGATTGTTTAGTTAGTTACGTCAGATATTTCTCTCTTACTCTCTGTATCATTCTCTCTCTCTCTCTGTGTGTGTGTGTGTGTCTCTCTCTCTTTCTCGTTTGTATCATCATTCCCCTTCTCTTTGACTTCATTCGATCAAGACAAAGATAAAAATCCTTTATGGCAGCTATCCTCATATTCTGCTGCTTATCGTTGCGAACTGTCAGTAGTTTATTCGACCTCAGTCACGATGGAGTTGTATTTTTTACCATCATCCAGTTTTTACATACTTTTAATTACTCTGATCGTTATAATAGCGATCAGAGTGATATCGGTATTTTACTTTCAATATACGTATTGGAAGAAGAAAGGTGTACCAACGGCATTAAATTATCCTTTATTCGGTATCAATTGGAAAATGTTGTTCGGTAAAACTTCCTTTGTAGATTATTGTAAGATAATGTATACAGAAGTGCCAGGGGCTAAATACGTTGGCAGTATGGATTTTATATCACCCCTATTGGTAGTACGTGATCCAGAATTATTGAAGGATATCACGGTGAAACAATTCGATCATTTTCCTGATCATCGTGCATTCGTTGACGAAACGATCGATCCGGTTTTCGGTAAAAACGTATTCTCGTTACGTGGCGAACGTTGGAAGGAAATGAGAAATACTTTAAGTCCGTCATTTACTGCGAGCAAAATGAGATTTATGCTCGAGCTCGTGTCCAAGTGTTCAAACGAATTCGTTAATTATTTCGTGGAACATCCGGAAGCTGCTAAAGAAGTCGAGATGAAGGATGCTTTTACCAGATATACAAATGATGTTATCGCTACCGTAGCATTTGGGATTTCTGTTAATTCAATGAAGGACAGGAACAATATTTTTTTTCTAAAGGGCGCAGAATCAACCAAATTTGATGGGTTTTTGAATGCGATCAAGTTCACTTTGTTACGACTTTGTCCTGGATTTATGAAATTATTAGGAGTCGGTTTTTTAACACCATCGACTGCTCAATTCTTCAATGATATCGTACGCGAGACTGTTAAGGCACGAGATGAACAAGGTATCATCAGACCGGACATGATTCATCTGTTGATACAAGCCAGAGACAAAGAATCCAGCAATTTGGATATTCAAGATATCGTAGCTCAAGCATTTATATTCTTTCTTGCTGGTTTCGATACCTCGTCAACATTGATGTGTTTTATGGTTTATGAATTATCGTTACATCAAGATATTCAAAATAGATTAAGGGAGGAAATTGATGAAGCATTGGTCAGAGCCAATGGGGAATTTAATTATGAGGATCTTTCTAAATTGACGTATTTGGACATGGTTATAAACGAAACTTTAAGAAAATATCCACCAGCAGTTTTTATGGATAGACTTTGTGCGAAACGTACAGTCATTCCTCCATCTGTACCGGGTGGCAAAGAAATAGTTATCGAACCAGACACCGCACTTTGGATTCCATGTTATGGTTTTCATCACGATCCGAGATACTTCACGGATCCGGATAAATTCGATCCGGAAAGATTTAGCGAAGAAAACAAACACAATATCAATCCTTACACATTTTTCCCGTTTGGTTTAGGTCCTAGAAAATGTATCGGCGAACGTTTCGCATTAATGGAAACTAAAGTAGTTATAATTAATATACTTAAGAAATTTATTATCAAACGTACGAGTAAAACAATTGATCCGGTAGTATTCGAAAACAAATCGTTCAATTTAAAGATCAAAGGTGGATTTTGGATTAATTTGGAATTAAGACAAGATTTAAATAAAAAATAAACACAATGATATATCGATAATATTTGTTCTAATTCGGTTTATTTGAAAAAAATTAACTTTAACTAACCCCATAATATTTGATTATTCATCCACGAAACGTTTACTCGTTGTTTGTTTATGATTCGATAAATATTATTTTAAATTCAATCGATTTATCATATATATATATCTCGCGTCGAAACGATTCTCCTCTAATCGATAAATAGCTTTATACGTTAATCTAATTTTTTGTTTTTAAATTGTACGCAAAGCCATAAGCACTATCGCAGCTTGAATAGTAGGCCTAATGCCCGATAATGAGGATAATATTCGCTAATGAGTATTCACGATTTATTGTATTGAATTGCTGCATTGACGTTTTCGAATTATGTATTACTAACAAGCTACGTGAGAGATCAATAAGAGGAAATATGTGTGTGTATATATATACATATATATATAATATATACATACATACCTATTTACTTCTATATCATTACACTGAATCATGTTCTATCATATTAATGCGATGTATCTTTTAATTTCTCTACTTAATCTAATTCATATTTAACCTGATTTATATTATAATATTATATATATATTATTAAGAATGAAATATTTAATTATTATTAATCGTAATCATTTTTCTTTTGTTTTTTTTTTTTTTCAAATAAATTACAATGTACAATTTCATAATGGCAAATGGAAAAGAGAAATAAGTATTGTATATTATTTTTCTTTTCGTGGGAACAAATTAAAACAAAACAAAAC
>NW_014569587.1:222960-231295 GCF_001313835.1 Polistes canadensis
ATGTATTTTTAATAATTAAATTAATGATAATTAATATATTTTTTTTTTTTTTTGATATACGTCTATACGAATTTCGATGTAGAAATAATTTCAGGAAATATAAAAGAGAAGATGATGATGAGGGGGTTTCTTCTTTTTTTTTTTTTTTACAAAGATATAAGTTTGGAACAATTAATTATTTATGCGTTTTCTTTCCTTAGATAATTATTGTTTTTATCATGAAAATCTGATAAAATGTTAGGCTTCGATTTTAATGGATGCGTAACCTTCGACATTAATTGAGTTCGAGTCAACGTTTGACATGAATTATTTATATTTTCTAAGAATTCGCAGGAAACAATGTTTGTTGGTCAAAGTCTTATTTAAGTGAACGATGTCGTAGAATTTGTTGATAATATTACAAATGCGTAGAAAATATTGTGCTTTTATGTTAGAGAATTTTTCTTCTATGTCTCCCCACCTCACCCCCTCATTATCCCCCCCATCATCCTCTCATAATTATCAGTATCGTGAATACTCGTGAATTCTCCGAAAAACATTTTAAAGAATTAGCATTTAATCGAATTGCGATAAGATAATTAAGCTTGACACATTTCGTAAGTTAATTGCAATAATAATGTATATAATAATAATAATAATAATAATAATAAAAAGACTTGTTATTAAAATATTACGAATCTGTATTTGTAAGAAACAACAATAAAAAAGAAAATATCATCGAGGAGCAGGGGAGAGAGAGGGGAGAGTGGGGGAGGAGGAGGAGGGTGGTTGGTAATTATTAACGATATTTCTTCTGGCAATAAAAAAAAAGAACAAAAAAAAAAAGAAAATGTCCGACTAAACGATATAAGAATATTTTTATTTTAAAAACAAATTTTTATCCCCAGATAAAGAAAGAATAGTATCTTTCCAAAAGGAATCACATTTTTCATGTTATGATGTTGTGTTTGATATTTTAGATTGTTTTTTTTTTTTTTTCTACCGATATACGTATAATACAGAGAGCAAGAGAGAGAGAGAAAGAGAGAGAGAGAGAGAGTTCGATTGTTTACAGGATGTCGAATCTTTTTTCTCTTGGTTACATATAAATTTGACCCATGGCAAAATCGAAGGGGGTGGGTGGTTCGGTGGGTAGTCAGCAAACATCTTCGAAAGCAAAGGTATCTTCTAAATCGGTATCTTACTCGTCGTGTTTCCTTCCTCTCGGTATCAGATCTTTCTCTCTCTCTCTCTCTCTCTCTCTCTCTCTCTCTCTCTCTCTCTCTCTCTCTCTCTCTTTATGTGTACGTCTCAAGCTAAGTTTCTTCTTCAAAGCTCCTGCCAACTTCCTGGAATATCGCTTTGTACCTTCCTACCGCTCGACTTTATCTTTGAACTAGACGACCGATTGGAGGAAAGGGGGATGTTCAATTTGTCATTTTGTTTGACTAACGCTTTGGTGATGCTCCGTTTCGTTAAGACGATCGATCCGTTGAATTTAACAAAAAACATTAAAAATATTGTGAAAAAAGGATACATATATATACATACACATATGTGTATGTATTTGTAATATACAGTTTTTAAACGAATTACCATAGTAATATAATTATATATATATACATTATATATATTATATACACATATATATATAAAGAATCTTTCTTCTATGTCTCCCCACTCCACCCCCTCATCCCCCCAACATCCTCTCATCCCCTCATAATTATCAGTTTTGTATTTATTTGTAATATATAATAATATTGTGTGTGTATATAAATGTATATGCTCATAATTATGAATGTGATCTAATTGTAAGTTAAAATTTAAAAGAAAAATAGAAAGCATAAGTTTATATCAGTTATTTCACATGAAAATATTTTAAATGAAATTTAATTCAATGTAATTTTCACAGTATTGTTAAAAATGAATCGTTTTTGTTTCAATGTTATATATATAGAATTAATTTAGTGTTCTTTAAATATTTCGAAAGAAGAGATATATGATTTATGGTTTGACCACTTTCATAATTACGAGGCACATATATATATTTCTACAAATATTTATTATTAGATCGTAATACCATCTGTGAGATAGTTTAAACATTTAGATCACGGAAGTTTATTTTCGTAAGGTAATCGTTTGAAATGCAAATTTGTATTGAAAAAACAAAAAAATCGGTGTTATCCTATCTCTCTCTCTCTCTTTGCACAGTTATTTCTGTGCTTTATTCTTAGAATTTCGGATGTTTCATATTTTGTCAATTTTTATTAAAGTATTTTTTGCTATTATATATTCCATCGATGTTTATTTTCGTCTTTGTTATCTTATCGTTTCTAGTTTTTTAACAATCAACTTTATTATCCGAATTGTCTATCAATTTTCATTCTTTTCGAATATTATCATTATTCCGAGTCCTTGGGGGAAAAAAGTCACCTTTCTCGTTATCGTTTCTTAGATAATATATACTCATTGTCAGATATTCTGTGTCGTCTCGAAGATCGATATTATCGATTAAGTTTGATCGATCTTGTTGACAACTCGAGTATCTTGAAATCTTGTTTTGATCGATTACACGGATATGGGGGGGGGTGGAGGGAGGGAGGGAGGAACGTTCTCATTTAAGTGTGAAAATGATTCGATATTGTATCTCTGTGTATATATGCACACACATTTATGTGTTTGTAATAAACAGGATATTAAAAATATTAATTTTTTAAATAGAGACAAGAGAGATAAAAAGCAACGTCTCAAAACGTTGAACGTGACTTTACATTTTGTTTTATTAATCAAACATTTCAAGTTATAATACGGGTTCATCGTACTCTAATCGAAATATGTTATTTTTTTTCGAGTGTATCGATACTTAAATATGACCATTAGTGTCGAGTATCTTTTAATTAATACTTTTTCTTTCTTTCTTTATTTCTTTATATTGTTTTTATAGCACGTTTGTTTTGATTTTCTTTAGCAAATTCTTTCGAATTATCTTTTCTCATGGAAAAGAGAACGCGCGAGGGGGTTGGAAACAACGAGGACGCGCGTATATTGCTCTGACGGGGTAGAAAAGAAAAAGAAAAGAAAAGAAAAAGAAAAAGAAAAGATGTTAGTATGCGGTAAACGAGATAGTTGGTGTGTGTGTGTGTGTGTGGTTTGTACGTAGAAAACTGTGTTATAAGTAGAGGGGACTAGAAGTAAAAGACGCCATGGAGTTTTTAATAACCAACCGGGGAACGGCAGTTAGTTGGCGATAACTTAAAATCTAAAATTCATTGAATCTCTCCAGGACTGTCGAGAAAATTTGTAACCGACGATGCACCTCGTATCGTAAAAAAAAAAGACACCAGGGAGGACACGACGCATGGAAATAAAGGAAAAAAAGAATATGTGTGTGTGTGTGTCTGTGTATGAGAGAGAAAGAAAAAAAGTAGTAAGAGAAATTTATGCATAATCGAAATATTGTTTTAATTTTGATCTCGTTGAAATAGATGTGTTTCAAAACTTCTTCTTCTTCTTTTTTTTTTATTTAAACAATTTGAAAAATCAATTATTTCTTTTTTTTTCTTTACATTGATACAAGATTGTTAATCTTACGATAGAGAATATACGCGAGAGAAAATACACAAAAAAAAAAAGGTGTAATTTATTTTAAAAAATCATCTAGAAACTTGCGTGACCACCACCCTACCTACCTCCCTCCCTCATTTCGTATTTCTTATAATTTTTTAATATTCTTATTCTTTCTTTTTTTTGATCGTTCGTGCATTTTTAACATGGTGTATCCGATGATCAAAGAAAGATAGTGAGAGAGAGAAGGGGAACGTGATAGAGATAGAAATACGTATTAGTTCGTCTAGAATTACTCAGTACGGATTTTGGTTTTATCGTGACGATGGTATACAGGTAACGGGGAGGAATGGGGGTGGGTGGGGAGTAGGGTAACGCGAACTTCGAGAGAATTTAAATCAAGATTGACAAAGTTTTGAAATTAATTTTTATCGAGTTTCGAAGTGTCCTTCCTCCCCTGGTTCTTTCTCGAACGCTTCGACCTCGATGCCTTCAGAATGAACGTTCCACTTTCATAATAACCTCCTGCCAAGCGAAGATACTCCCCGGAAATCTAATAAATATTAAATTCATAGATATACTTTTTTTTTCTTATTTTTTATTTTTTTTTTTTTTTTTTTACACCGGGAATGCACGGCATCGATGATATTATGTTTCATTGAAGTATCGTGTGTAGTATGTATTTCTCAACGATATCATGAATTATGTATACATTTATTCTATGATTATTATCTTGTTGGCTTTTCTTTTTTATTTTTTTGCTTTTTTTATTCTGATTATTTATTTCATGAACTCTCTCTCTCTCTTACGTGTATTTAATTTAAAATCATATTTATACTATTTTTTTGTATGCTCATAATTATGTAACTGGTTTAAGTCAGAATTAAAACAAAAAAAAACATGATGATTTATTAGTTATTTCACACATCATACATTATTTTTAAATTATATTATAATTCAATGTAATTTTAATGTGATATTGAAAAAATGTGTATTTTAATTTAATATAAAAATAATATAAAACAATCTGAGGTGGGATTTACTGATCGTCTCCTTGTTAGATCACTTTAATAATTAAAACAATAAATTCAAACAAATAGGATATATTTTATTGTTGTTGTTGTTGTGTTGAGAAACAAACGAATTACTTGTGGGTAACGTTGTTCAATTTTTCTTGTAAGTCCATTTTAAACACTCAGGGCTCAAAGAAGGGTAGGATGATTAAAAATTCGATTAATGTCACGTAAAAAATGAACGAAAGAAAAAAAGAAAGAATGAGAGAGAGAGCCTATTATTAATCGATAATCTGTTTTTATTCTGTTACAGTGGATCTCTTACAAATGTTGGAATTCAACATGCCGGTGTCGTTTCCAGCTGCATCTCTTTTAACGGTTATCCTGGCATTGGTCGGTGAGTATAATATCAAAAGGAAAGAAATAAAATAAAAATAAGTATCCTTTACTTTTCTTTTCTTTTCTCTTTTCTCTTCTCTTCTCTTTTTTTTATTTTTGTCTTTTTTTGTTGTTGATATTCACTCGAACACTCAGGGTAATATTAAACACTCAGAGTATTTCGTTATCTTGACGAAAATTTAAGTAAAGTTTGTTTTCGTAACTTTTGGCATTTAATCGAGTTAAACGTTGGACATCGTCGAGTTTAGAAAGAATAAAGCGAATAAGTTGAAGTTGAAGTTGAAGTTGAAGTTGAAGTTGAAGAAGAAGCAGAAGAAAAAAAGAACCTCCACATTTACACACACAACCAATGCACAGAAAGAAAGAAGAGTGAGAGAGAGACACGTACAAAGGATTCAATGAAATATTTAAGGTCTCCTTTTTTACTAAATCAGTAACGGTGGTGGCGTGTTTCGAGAGTCTCTTCGTTCCCTTGTCGGTACGACGTTAGCTCTGTTACAAAGCTGATTGGCCGGGACGGTTAACCGAGGATTCTGCATAAATTTCTGATGAAGGCGCAACAGTTGGGTAACCCGCTCGAAGTCCATTTAGGAAGAGGTCGTCATACGGGGGTGGTGGTGGTGGTGGTGATGGTTGGTGTTGTACTGCCATAGTCCTCGTTATCCTCGTTCCTCCTCGTTTCGATGCCCATTTCCATTTATTTCAAAATTCCTGTTAAAGGATCATACTGTTCCTTCTCTCGTCCGTTAACGATTCATTCATTCTCGTAATATTCACGAAAATATTCAATAATTTTACATTTATCATCAAATGAACACAATCATGCTTCTCGTTGTTGTTGTTGTTGTTGTTGTCAGTCTTTATAAATCAATGTTAACACTTAAACATTAATAATATAATTTGACAAATGTTTCATGAGAAATCAAAGTTTCTTTTTTATATAAATATCTATTATAATATTATTCATTTCTATATCAAAAAATTTTGTATAATGTTAACGATTGTTGTTAGATAATTAGACAAATATACATATATATATGTATTAATATTATATACTCGAACATATACATACATACATATATATATATTTTATACAACTTATAAGTCGGTGGTATATACTATACGTTGGTCGGCTTTTCATTGGCTTATCCTAAAATTCTCTACTCGTGTTTGGATGGTCCGATGGTATCGTAGGGCCACCAGTTGCACGAGAGCCAGCAAAATGGCAAGAGGAGCGTTAAATTTCCGGATTCACGTTGCTGACTGTAACCCTCTGCTACTATCTCTCTCTCTCTCTTTCCATTTCTATGTATGTGTGGTGGATATACGTGCAAACGTATATTGGGTTTAGAGAGGGTAGGACTTGTAGAAGGAAAGGAAAGTAAAGGAAAGGAAAGGAAGCCTCAGGGAAGTTGTTATCTGAAGTAATGGGTTCCGGTTCCTGTGTCGCTTCCTGCCCTTCATCCGTCATCCTTCTTCGAGTTTCTTCTCTGAAAATCCTCACGATTTCCTTCGACCCTCTACAACCAAACCTTTACCTTCCCCTTCTTTCCTTTCCTTTACTTTACTTTCCTTTACTTTACTTTACTTTACCCTTTTTACTGCATACTACCTTACTCCCGTTTTACTTCGAACGCGTGGTAACGAGTTTTATAGAACATCCGAATGCATTCGTACAAAAATACATATTGCAGTTCTTTTTTTTTTTTTCTTCTTTCTCCCAAACCTATGGGGAAAGATTTTTTTTCGGCTGTCGAACTATTTTCGTCTTTTATTTGAAAACACGAAATTGATTTTTTTCCATTTTAACAATCAAATTTTTCGCTAAAACTCGCGAGGATCGAATTCGAATGATTTGTATAGATATGTTAATTATAATTAATATTTGTATTTTATTTGTTGAATTAATATTATTCTCGTGGAAAATAACGAAAATAACTTTTTGGTTATATTGTTAAATGTATGTATGTATATATATGGGGTATTATTTATGCTAGTTTACATCGTGATTTAATCGACGCCCTGAAATGATGCGTTCCAACGATCTAACATCGTTGTGAAATCGTCCACGCGTCATTCAGCATTTACTTCAGCTCGGGAACAGCGATTTTGCATAATGGAATGTCAAAAGAACGGAGAGTAACCGGCAGAAAAGCGTATTAGTAACGCATGATCGACCACCCAACATGCTGTAAACGCATTCTCAAGAGTACCAGCAACATGTCGCATTCTTTATATTGTTTTCTCTTTCATCCATTTAACAAACAGAGAGATTCTGACTTTTCTGAAGTTTTTCTCTCGAGTTAAGTTATTCCATCGAATTTTTCTTCGATTTTCGTTATTCTTCAGAAGAATATTAAACATAATAACAAAGTTATATATACTTGCGCTCTTCTGTAAGAATCTGATATTTTCAAAGTGTTTCTTTTCTTTTTTATTTATTTATTTAAACAACGTTCTCGTATATATATTTTTATTTCTTTTTTTTCCACCCCGTTTTTCGGAAAAATTCTTGATAATATTAAAAATTCGTTGAAAAATATCGTGACAAAAGATTAATCATTTAAAATATAAATACATAATATAAAACATTTTTTTTTACGTGGTAGAATAAATTTAAATTGTGTGTAAAAAAAAAAAAAACAGATTACAATAACGCGTATCAGATTTTGTGCATAAAACTGTGGGAATTGTTATTGGGGGAGGGGGGGAAACAGAAGAATTGTTTGATATATTGTTAGAATCTATTGTTTGAAGAGTATTTCGAGAAATGGTCTACACGTGAAAATAACTTTCAAAACGTTATTCACACGTATATCCAACACATATATATAAAGGCCACACGAGTTGACCGCTAGTGAAATGTAGGAAAACAGGCTTGTCAAACGTACAGCTGTTGGGATCGTTGTTTCCGGTGGAAATGTTTGATGAAATTTCCAGTGGTCCATTGGTCGTCGTCGTCGTCGTCATCGTCGTCGTCGTCGTCGTAGTAGTTGTCGAGAAATTTGTAGAGGTACATACATTATGAGGTTTGTATCTCTGTCAACAAAGTGTCGATGTGTTGTTTCTGATGGTACGTAAATGGCCATGGAGAGAATTATGTTTCTCTAATAAATAATAAATATAATAATTATATTCAATTTTCATTTAATTGCGTAATAATATTTATTAAATCATTTCTCAAATTTTATTCTTAATATTTTTAATTATTTCATATTATTTTACACACATATTGTGATACAAAGATATTAAAAAAAAAAGATATAGTAGTGTAGAATAAATCTATATATCATTCAGTGTAGTAACAAATATAATATAAAATATTATGTTAAGAAAAATTTATTAAGTGTAAATAACTTTTGGAACGATCTAACTACTTA
>NW_014569587.1:231488-238827 GCF_001313835.1 Polistes canadensis
TATTAATAAATATATATATTATAGTAGCATTATTTAAAATGACTTTTTTGTAGTATAGTTTTTTTCGATTATTAGATACTTCAATTATACATATATATAAATGTCTATTATAATATATTAGATACATATTCTCTAATGGGGCAAGCTTTTGAACGATACTCAAAGGACATTGTGGCCAGTCAACGAGAAATATTATGTCCATTAGATCGCGCTGATTTTCGAGGTCTGTGCGAAATTGTCAGCGGTCGGGGTGTAGTCAATGTCGGTAGCATAACTCGACCATTGATTAACCACATTATTAGCCTTCGTTCCTTCAGACAAACCACGTTACACTTCCTAACAAACATACTCTCAAACATTCTCCTTTTGCATTTACGAAATTATAATATACTTTGTTGAAAATCGATCGTAAGTTTATTTTGTATTCGTAATGGGGGCTGAGTGAGAGGGGTGGGCCAGTTGGTTGAGTGGGGGGTTAGGGATTCGTTTGTTCGAATCGAAATCGAGAAGAATTTTGTTTTTTTTCTACGTATTTCGATGTCAGCAAATTTCCAAATGGAAGAACGTCTTTATGAAGGAAAAGAAGAGTTTCTAGGGAAAAGGGTACTATTATTACGATCAAACCTAATACACTTGGTTCTCTCTCTCTCTCTCTCTCTCTCTCTCTTCAAGCCCTTGGCTTACCAACGTGAAGTAATGCTCGGCTAGCATGCATTTAAATGAGTGCATTATCCGGACATTATCCAACGTAAGAAGCCCTTTCGTTGGGAGGAGGACACTCGATATAGAACTGATTCATGTCCCGCAATGTCACCATTTTTAATCGAATCTCTCAAATAAATATCCTTGATAATTGAGTCAATTCATTTTCCATTGGTACAAATATTATTAAATAATTCGTATATAATCAATGTAATTAAATAGAAATATTGTTAAGTATTTAATTATCAATATTCTTGTCCAAAAAATATATTAATATATAAGTCTCAAAGTAAATTATAGACGGTTAATAAATCTGATGAACAATTTATTTTCAACTAGTTGTACGTTTCGTTCCTTACTGGGGACTTCATCAGCAACTAAAAAATTTTTATTATGACTTTTTAATAAATATAAAACATTACAATAAATTCTAATTTTTTATATTGTTAAGTATTTTATATATAGATTGTATAATTATTAATTTTTTTTGTATATTAATTAACAGAATTTTGATAAAAGAATATTTTCAAAATTTCTATATATTTCTATATATTTATTTATAGTATACGAGATTTAAAACAAATTACAAGATAACTCGTAGTTGGTGGGGTGTTAGAGATAATAATGCAAATTGGTAGTCAATGTGTTAAAAGGGTGTTCAATATGTATATGTATGTATAATTGTTAACGCGTCGCCAATGGCATTTCGGGTACAAAGAGGAACAACGACAGTTGTCAGAGCAATGGCATTAGAATTCTTAGAGATCCCTGTTTTCTTCGTGTTTTGTGTCACCTTCTGTCTCGGGATCAAGAAACTAATTATCCGACGTTTCGCCCTTAGTCTCCGGCTCATTTATCCTCCTCTTTCCGACTACCTTTATCCACTAGCACCGTCATTCTTACCACCCCTACAATAGCACGTATAATATACTCTCGGTGTCCTTGTTGTTTCTCTTATTTATCTTTTTTCCTTTTATCTTTCCTTTTCTTTTCTTTACTTTATTTTGTTTGCCCCGTAATATTTAATAGGAAAAAACGAATCTTCGAAAAAGGTTTTCCCTCGAGACGATTATTATCATTTTTACTATTTCGTTAATTTTCCATTTAAGTTTTTTTCGAAGGACAATAAAAAAAAAAAAGAAAAAAAAGTGTGAAATTTATTTTTAATAATCACTTCGAGTGGATCCATTTAAAAGATTTCGATTATTCGTTTAAATAATAGACAACAATACGCGTGTTACGATAATTAATATTATTAATATAATATATTATAGTGAGACTCGTGTTAAGTTTAAGTTTATATCGTTTAATTATTTGAAGTAGAAATCGTTATTGTATAAACGTTATTCGAATACTAGTCGGATAATTGGATAATAATGGAAATGTCAGTGTAATAATTTAACGTAAAATAAAATGACGCGTTTAAAAAGAGAAAATATATTATCGTACAAGAATATAGAAAGTATAATCGTGTTTTTCTAAGAAATTCTGTATTACGTATATTTACATATCATTGTTAATCGCAAAATACTTGTTATACTTATCGCACGAGTTTTATTTCTTTTTTTTTTTGTTGTTGTTTTCCATGCGAGATGGAATTAAGAAGTCAATGTTACTTGCAACCATGTCAACTTATACCGAGCGTTATTAATCACATTTCAGACGGGATGTGGAGGAGTGGGGTGGGAATGGGGGGGTATTTTTCAACGTACTCGTTTTACACTCTCGTGACCTGCCGACGACACGCCCTGGCATGGCGGTACTTCTTTTATTATTTCCGTGTGCTCCCCCGTGGCTTTCCATATCGTTACAATGCATTAGGAAACACGCCATTAGATATAGTAAGAAGACTCACACAATCACTATTATATTAGACGTATAATGTTACGGTACTTTTGTTAAATTCTATTCTTATTTCGTGTTGTTATTGTTGTTGTTTTACTTCTAATTCTACTACTTCTTTTTATTTAACTTAAAAAAAAAAAGAAAAAAAAACGTATGATATTTATTTGAAGATTATCATATTGGGCTTTCGTATATTAGTAATTAATTATTTTATTTGTCTGTCTTGTTTTTTTTTTGTCAACAAATAATTTCAAAGTTTAAATAATTAAGTTATATAATACGTGATATATAAATTTCGTAGGGTATTACTTTTTTTTTTTTTTTTAATTAGATTAAATACGAGAAGAAAAGAATTGTGTTCTTATTTTTCTTCATTTTTTTTTTTATGCATACTTCAACAAATTAAAATCGAATCCACGTTTAAAGAAAGAGAAAAGAAATAACGATGGAACGATAATCGATTAAGTTATCTCTCTCTCTCTCTCTCATCGTTTCGATATTAAACCGAAATTACGATCATATGAATTTCCCAATTAGATCAGAATTTTGTTTTGAAGTAGTAATTATACGCAAAAATTATTTATACAAAGTTAACAAATTTAACAAAATTCGCGTTGAAATATATAGACAGAAAGAGAAAGAATGAGAGTGAGATAGAGATAGATAGATAAATAGATAGATAGATAGAAATAGAGATAGAGTGTAATCGAGTCAGTTATCTCATAATTTAAATTGCAACGAATCGTAATCGACTACGGTGGTGTAACTACGTTGAGATTTAAGAGAGGCTCAATGTGGGTTTTCGCACGGACGTAAAAACGAGTATTCGCGTGCGACCCACCACCATCACCATCACCATCACCACTACCAATACCATCACTACCACCATCACCATCACGATCACCATCGACATCGAGTCATGCATCGTATCGTTTTAACGCACATAACGGGGGTAACTCACGTATAATATTTTATCGTGGAAAACGTTCAACGAATCACGTGGTACCCATCTGTCGGACTTTTAATTGCGTGGAAACTATTCGATTAATAGCAGTACAGCTCGCGCACGAACGAATCTTCGATGGTAACCGGTTGCCAGAAAAAGAGAGAAAGAGAATATCGATTATACGCTTCGTATACGAATTGTTTCGAGTTTGTCATGATTAAGGTCGTACTTTACTATTTAAACATTTGATTCCACGAAAATATGCTTTTCCCTATTGGTTTATCTAGTTTCTTTATTTTGTTTTGTTAAAAATTTCATTTTTAATTTAATTTAATTTAATATATATGTAAGCAGACGAATTGTTTCGAGTTTGTCATGATTAAGTTCGTACTTTACTATTTAAACATTTGATTCCACGAAAATATGCTTTTCCCTATTGGTTTTTCTAGTTTCTTTATTTTGTTTTGTTAAAAATTTCATTTTTAATTTAATTTAATTTAATATATATATAATCAGGTTTTTATTGCACAATTTATAAAGTCTTTTTTACAATGTCTTATCACATTGTACTTTATTTATAATTTAATTTAATATATTCTTTCTGTTTTTTTTTTTTTTTCTAATGTACAATTTATGATGTGTATGGTATATATAGAGTATAATATTATAATTTTCTTTAACGAAATATTTTCTACTTTTTTCACAAACTTTTTTTTTGTTTTTTTCTTTCACATTAGTTGAAGTAAATATTTTCATTTTATACGATCGAATATATTATCTCTCTTAATTATTTTAAATATGCGAGTATATATAATTTACATATATTTATCAGATATGAATTTTTACTTGATGAAAAAAAAGAAAGAAAAATGCAATTAAATAAATAGATTTGAAGTGTAGTAATGTGATGTTTAAGTTATGTATAACACACACACATACACACACAAAACACGTGCAGCATTTAATAGGATTAATTTTATTCAACGTTTCGGAAAGAGAAACGAACGATCGTGAAAAAACCGAGCGACGTGTGAGTTTCTGATTACAAAGAAAGTCACATTCAGTCTATCCTTGTACTTGAAGAAGGTAGAAAGAAAGAAAGAGAGAAATAGAGAATGGTTAAGAAGAGAGTAGCATCGAGTCTTATAAACTTAACAGCATAGGATCATTAGTCACTATCATTCCTACTTTTTTCTCATTTTTTTTCGTGTACGAAATAGAACTTCCTTCTTTATTTATTTTTTCTTCTTCTTCTTCTTACCTGCGAGAGATACAATCAAACGTATTCCAAAAATATCGTTTTTCTTTTTCTTTTCTTTAAATATTTTATCGAAAGTATATATTGAAAATAGAGAAAATAATTTTACTTTGACAATATAAAAAATTCTAATATTTATATAAGTGATATTTATGTAAGATTTATTTATTATGTTTATTATAGGTATGGAAGCTATCATGTCGGAGTTTTTTAATGATACCACAACTGCATTTTACATCATATTGATAGTTTGGATTGCCGATCAGTACGATGCCATATGTTGCCACACACCTGTAACGAAAAGACATTGGTTAAGGTAAGAGAAATAGAAAAGAAATATATATATATATGTTACCGCCATAGCCGAAAATCCGCCATTGCTAGAAATGTCAGAGAATGCAATGCTGAAAATTGTTCATCTTTGCAAATTTCTTTGAAAAGTTTTGCTAAATTTATAACTCGATATGGTGTTCTACGCGTAGACAAAAGTGTGTACTTTAATTTAATATAAGTTTCATTAAAATCTATTAACTTGTAGTATAAAAAATATTTAGCAAAACTTTTCAAAGAAATTGCAAAGATGCACAATTTACAGCATTGCATTATCTGACATTTTCTGAACTTTATATGCTAAATTTATAACTCGATATAGTATTCTACGCGTAGACAAAAGAGTGTACTTTAATTTAATATAAATCTCATTACAATCTATTAACTTTTAGTATAAAAAATATTTACCAAAACTTTTCAAAAAAAATAGCAAAGTTGTACAATTTATAGGAAGGCGCTTTGCATTGATAACATATAGTAACATAAATATATTTTGATAGGAAAAAAAGACAATAGATGCATGTTAATAGAAAAAAAAAAAAAAATAGAAAAATGGTGGGGAAGAAGATATAAGTAGAAAAGATATGTCCAAAGTATCAAGTAATATATATCAAGTAAAATATCTTGTATCGTATCATATCATACGTTTCCCCCTACTCGTAAATAATATCTTCAACATATATATATATATCGATTATTTTACCATCGTCGTATTTATTTCATTCAAGAGACATACATACAAATATATATATATATATATAATATGTATGTATAATAGTAAGAGTATAAGTATATGCTCGTAAAAATACGTACGACGTTTATATTTATATATTTAAGTTCGCGAACCGGTGTTACGTTAACGTGAATCTTGAAGGTTTTAAAGAAAGAAAACGGTCGGTTGGTAAAAGAAAGTTTTTAACGATAAGAAAAAGATATAAAGGATCTGGAAAAATGTGGTTGAGATGGGAACGTTAGTAATGCGTATTAGTAGTAGTAGTAGTAGTAATAGTAGTAGTAGTAGAACGTGGGGGTTAGAGATAGGATGATCGAAGGAGCATTTAATTAAAAAGGATTAAACTGTTCTTCGAAAAGCCGATGGAGCGTTTGTAGACTTGGTTACCTTGTTATTCATCCTTTTTCTCTCTAGTATAATATATTCTTCGGCTCTTGAACAGACTATATATATATATATAAAACCTAAATGATCAAAGTGTCCTTATTATTCTGGCTTTTTTGTTAAAACTTGTTTCTTGATTTGTCTCTTATGATGAGATAAAAGACTTTTATTAAAACATTGTGTGTAGATTATAGATTCTTTATTTTTTATTCATATAATGTATAGATATAGATATATGTATTTTCTTTTTCTTTTATATTTTGTGGATCAGGAAGTTAGGTACTTAACGTATATATGTATATGATTCTGTGAGTGCATACAAGAAACTTATTTTTCAAAGATTTAAAAAGATTTGATATTAAATTATTTTTAATTTAATGAAAATTGAATTTCTATGAATATGTATTAGAAAAATCTCTTTTATAGAAATATATTAAAAGAAAAAAAATCAAATAATTATTTAAGTCGTAATATAATATTAATAACATTTTGGAAACTTCTGAATATTTCTTGTTTTTCTCTTTTCTTTTCGAATTAAATCCTAAACAAAATATTATGTATCATTTAAATTCGAATATATATTTGTATAACTCGTATATTTTTCTGTTATTTTAAATAAATTATATATGCATTCGTAAAATTAATTAAGATTTAAATATATATATAATATATTTTTTTGTATTCGTAATTTTCTTTTTGCAAAGATTAGAAGACGCATATCGATAAGTTGAAATTTCATTGATGAAAATTATTGATCGTGGTTGAAAAGGTTGTTTCGATAAGTTAGCTTTCGGTGATAGGACAGTTTCGGACTTTACGCTCGATGTACTTTAGATATACCTATCACGTACCAATGGTGAATCGAGAGATTCAAAGTATCTCTGCTTCTCATAGCTATTTCCTATCTCGATTCTAGCTAGCTACGTGTTTGAACAAAGCGTTACAATTGTACGATACATTAGATACGTTAGAAGACGATTAAACAACATTCACCGGGGTCGTTGATGTTTCTCTATTTAATGAAAACTAACGTGATAGATTTTACTTGAATTATATACTATGAAAACATTTTCTATTCTCTTATTTAAGTTAATTAAAATATATATATATATATATATTTATTATATAAAAAAAATAATTA
>NW_014569587.1:238961-249716 GCF_001313835.1 Polistes canadensis
AGAAAAAAAATACAATTATTGTTTAATATGGAATAATATTTGATTAATTAAAACGCGCATCGAAATATTAGATTAAAATAAATAAATTCCGTTCGTATTTGTGATTTAAAAAAAAACAAAAATATTCCGTAGAAATTATTTTCTATTTTAATCAGGATCGATTAATTTCTCTCGTATATATAAAATTGATATAAAAGTTAAAAGTTATGTATCGTTCTCGTTTCTCTTCACTTCTTTTTTTTTTTTTTTTTTTTTTTTCTAGAAAATAATTAACGAAGTCGTAGTTAAACGTATAATAACGTTAGTTTAAAACGTCGATTAGGAATGGGTCGAAAATTACAAAGGCATTTGGTATTATCGATAAGTTAATTCACACGGCCTGTGATAATCTTGCTTTCTTGCGAACGACTAGTATGGGTCGTGTCTGTTTCTGGGTTCAACGAGAGAGAAAGAAAGAGAGAGATGGGGGGGAAAGGGTAGGAGGGGGTGTAGGTAGGAGACCACAGTTGAATACCACGAGACCGGCTGTTTCCATGGGTCATCCGGTTTTAATTAGAAGACCGACTTCCGTTTACATGCGGTTTAGTCGATAACTCCGTATTCCTATTCTCTCTCTGTACTTCTCTTACAACTCTCCCACCCCTTCGACCCTTTTACTCCCTTATAATCTAAATCCGTTCATGATCAAAACGAATAACGAAGAGATTAACGGGAATGATAGTTCTCGAATCATTGAAATTATTGCTTTGAATCGTTTGTGATTAAATTACGTATAGTTAAGTATTATATTATACAATATTTTCTCTTTCATTTTATTTTTAATATTTTCTGATATTTTTTTCTTTTCTTTTCGATAATACTTTTCCTTTATTTTTCTTCCTAATAATAATAGTTTTTGTATTTCTTGAGATAGTTAAAAACAAAAGATAAAAATATTGATTACTAACTCGCAAAGTTATTATTATTATTATTATATATGTAATTCTTGTGTCTTGTATTATGATTTATCATAAATTTCATATAACGTTACAGTATTTTTGTGTGTGTGTGTCCGATCTAAATGAAATTGTAAATAATTTATAAGAACGTGTTAAGTAGTATAAACTTTTTTATACCTTCCAACACAGAATTATGCAAAATTTCATCTGGATAGTACGATGATAATTTAAGAGTTTTTAGAAAATTACGAACTCATGGATTTATACGTGCGAAACAATTTGTTAATATTACATATAATAATAATAATTTTTATACGTGATTTAACGATTATCAAAAATATTATTTTATTATTCATTAAAAATTCATATAAGATATCGAAAAAAAGGGTACAATAAAATACATTATTTCTTTGTTTGTTTTTTGAAATTCGATTGAACTTCTTACCCTATAGGGTATCAACGCGTTCACGTATCAGCACGGATCGACAATCTGAAAAGTAAAACCGAGATGTGGTACTTTCAAGGATAACCACTCGGTTCTTTGGTTGCTTTTGCACACACACACACACACACACACACACATTTGGAAAAAAGATACTTGCTATGCGAGAGAGAATGGATATCGCTTGAAGGGAAACAACGGTACCGTCTTCCATTGAAAGTTCGATGATCGTTCTATACTGATACAAGCATTCGACCTAAACTTATACGTGTTTTCATGTTTCTCATAGGATACGGCAATAGGAAGGAAGTTTTCATGTTAACCATGAAACTCTTTTCTTCCCTTTTTTCTTCTTCTTCTTCTTCTCTTTCTATTAGATTTGTTTTTTTCCTTCCTTTTGTAACTTATAACAATCCTTGAATCATTGTACTTACGATATATGTATCTCAATAAGTATTACGAAAGTCACTTTGTTAGTATAAAAATAAGGATATAAAAAAATAAATAAATTATCTGCTGACGAGTATAATATATTGGGATAATTAATTATTTATATATTAACAAACAAATGACACACTAATATATATATTTTTTTTTAATTAACAATTTCGATACAATACCGTTCAATCCTATATACTCTATCACGATTATTATTATTATCGTCAATATATTTTAGTGTTATTTAATTCAAATTATTTTATTTCCCATTTAATATAATATACACACGTGTGTGTCGTTTATTTTTATTCATTATGTTTTTTCTTATACTTATTGCCATACTCGATATTTTAATTCTAATCTCTTCCTTTTGTTTTGTTTTTTTTTTTAAACCGTACTTTTTTGTTCAAAATGTTGTTTTTCGAATATGTTCGCGAGGTTTAATCTTTATTTTAATGGGCGGATGTTTCAACGTAAGTAGAACGATAATGAATCGTGTGCCAGTCATTCAACCCAAAGTTTCGAATTTCTTTTTGCGATTAAGCATAGAGAGAGAAAGAGAGAGAGAGAGACAGAGAGAAAGAAAAAAACTATATATATATGTGTATGTGTGTATTACTTCACGTTGACATACGAGTCGTACTATAATATTTACAATGCATTTTCGATTTTTATATCAATTCGTACGCATTCTCAAATAACTTTGGAAACCTCCAGGTTCTCATACGAATGAGAACGAACGAACGGATGCATCCAGTGCAATGTTTACGTTTAATTATGTCTTTCTCTCTCTCTCTCTCTCTCTCTCTCTTTCTCGTTTATTCCTTGCATGCATACAAGAGTTACACGCTTACGTGAATTTTAATTTTCGTTAACGATTCATCCATCCTAGTTTAGTTAATTCCATATATTGATTTTCTTTTTTATATTTATTTATTTATTTATTTATTTATTTATTTACTGTATTTCATTTTTTTACCTTTTATGCAGTCGTCATCGTCGTCGTGTACGCGAGTAGGTTGTAGTATTTTAAACGATGACATCAATTTTTCAACGAACCCTTTTCAAAACGTTATATAACTACTTTTTTATTATTAAATATTCTATTATAATTTTTGTGCGCGTGAAAGAGAACGTTCACCGCCGCGATTCGTTCTTTTATTCGGTCTAGAAAAAAAAAAAAAAGAAAAAAAGTACATTTGAATATTCGTATAAAATTTTTGTTTCCTTCCTTCCTTTTCTTTTTGTTTTTTTTTTTTTTTAGTATTCCCCCATCTCCTATTCTATCTAAAGTTCATGGTGTTTTTATGGTGGTACTATTCTTTTTGATTTTGTCTTACTATACGCTAAAGTTTCTACACTTCATTCCGTATCGCGAGAATCAACTAGAGAAAACGTTAAAAGGGCTCTTTTAAGGTGGTCCATGAACACCGAGTGAGAAAAAAAAGAAAAAGAAAAAGAAAAGAGAGAGAGAAATAGAGATAGATAGAAAGTACGAAACACATACTCCGCGATACGATTTTATTTCTTCGAAACGGCCGAGGATAAACGCAATCAAGCAATTGCTTCTACAGGCTCGACAGGTTAAAACCTCAACCGTGGTAAGAGTTTCATCCATTTGTTCGACGATTTAAAAGGGTTGCTATCCACACTTTACACACATACGTATATATATATATATATATAGATATAAACGTGTATTCTTCATTACATATATACTTGAGAATGTACCTGCGTGCGTACGTGCGTGAATGGATGCGTGCGTCATTGAAAACAATTAGAGAAGTGCTTTGACGATGCTTTTTCTCGTGGCTTCAGAAACTACGAAACTTTTGTGTCTATTGCTTTTTTTTTTTTTTTTTTTTTATTCTTTTTTACCGTTTTTTTTTTGCTCTTAATTTTTGTTATCCTTTATTTCGTTTTGGTTTTCTTTACTTTTCCATTTTTCTTGGTTTTTTTTCTTTTTCTTTTCATTTTCATGCAAATACATATAGGAGGTTGGTATCCTATCTGATGTATAGGCAAAAGAATGTTGTAAGTTATATTTTTTGTTGTTGTTGTTTATTCGTCAAAACACAACCGGTGATACACGTATCTTAAATTTCTTTGCATTTTATTGCTATCATGGTTTTTATGTATGGTAAATAGAAATAAATATATTTGTAGTAATGTGTAATGTTAAATATTTTTGCGCGCGCACGGGTTATCTTTTTATTTTTTAAATTATCCATACAATCAAAAAATATCTACCGAATATAAAAATTCATTAATATATTTATCATTGTTGCACGCGTAATTTTCTACGTTATTTATATTAATTCTTAACAGATTAATCTTATACGATTGTATCTTATCAATTTGATATTATAAATTCTCTTCATAAATAATAATAATAATAATTATACGTATTATTCTTTTGTGTCAAAATATCAGATACACACATAATAATAATAATCAAATCCGATCATTCTTTTATTCTTTACATCGCGAATCAAAAAATATTTATTTATCGTCATATGTATAAAAACAGAAAAGAAACAAACAAACAAACAAACAAACGAAAAGGATACGTTTAAATTCGTCAATAATTAAAATAATTACAATTTTGGGTATCGTTATTGTCGTCTTCGTTAATGCTAAAAAAAAAGAAAAAGACAAAACTTTTCAATCTGCGAAATGAATCGAATCGAATGTTGTATATTTGAAATTCGTATATCCAAAATGTGACGAAACGAGAAACGAGAGAAACAGAAAGAGAGAAAGAGAGGAATGGAAAAGGGCTGAATGGGGGCTGCGAAGGGTGGGAGGGGGTGGGAGTGCGAGTGATCGATCGAGACCTGGTTAACAAACAGTGAATTGTGGGTAATGAAGCAGAGGGAGGAACAGATGTTGCAACTTTATCGTTGTGTAGGTATTTTAAATTTTCCCTTGATGAAAATATAAGGAGAGTTTGCTTTCATCATTATCATCATAATCATCATTATCATTATCATTATCATTATAGTAGTCGTAGTAGTAATCATTATAATTTTCTCGAAAGTTTGTTTTCAATGAAACAAACATGGAAAGTTGTCGAACGAGTGTTTGGCTGTCTCGTACACTCGAAGGAAATTGATCGATCGTTGGATATAATAGATAGAAGGGGTGTGGAAGGGGTTGGTGAGGTGAGGAGGGGTTGGGTGGGGTGGGGTGGTAGAGAGGGACGGAACGGATGGTAGACCCCCGGAAAGAGGATGCAAATGGTTTCGCATTACTAATACCATTGTGTTCGGATTGTTATCGTAAGTTGCAGTTGTCGGCCAGACAGGAAAATATTTAGAAAGAGTTAATCCTACGAAAAATTACTTTGCTTATATATATATATATATATATATGTACATTTTTTTTTGTTTTTTTTTTTTTTACGAACTAACAGTCGCATCGATTTATATAGGAAATGGCATCAATTCTTTTCAAATGCACACCCGTGTGTGTAAGTAAAATGTAGGGTTAAAGGTTCGTAATTAATCATTTACATATATCATAAATTATTATCATTATTGTTATTTTTCTTTTCTTCTTCCACGTAGTTTATATATCTTATTTTTATGATTAAAAAACGTTGAAAAGTATTATATCAATAAAGTTATAATTCGTGCCTTTTGACATTTTTTTTCTTTTTTGATAACACTTATTATTTGTTTACGATACACAAAAAACAAAATAAGAAGAAGATAGCGATGTCGTTGAGTTGGCGTTACTTTTTTTTTTTTTTTTTTTAAACATTCCTGATGTTTTATATCATTGCCGGTAATACCGTGTGTCAACTAGAAATTCGTTGGGAAAGTTCGTAGATTTGGGCAGAGATGTAGGAAATGATCGAGAAACATCAGCGATGGTTTTTAGGTGTCGGTGGGTTCAGATAGAAAAGGTGAAAGGGGGAGGGTGGGTGGTGTGCACTTTACTTTAGATCCTTAACGTAGTCCTGGACTATTTTCTAGCAGCCAGATAGGAAACGTTTACTTCCATTTTAGACGACTAAGGGCCAACTCACTCTTCGGTATTTCGCTTGGCTGACTAACGTAAAAGCAAGGTATTACAAGACACGTGTGTTTCTATATATAAATATATATTTTTTTTTTATATTTCCTAAACCTATTTACACCCTTCTCTTATTTAATTTTTTATTCCATTAAAGTCAAATAAATTTGTGAATATCTAGTTCTATTCATTCTAATATATAAATTCTCATCTTTTCTTATTGTATAACTAAACAAATTAATTGGTTTTTTTTTATTATATATTTAGCAAATATATAATTATGTATATAATTTATCGTCTTGAAATAAATAAATCGTTTGAAAATAAGTCGACTTAAAAATTTAATAAGGATCGTTGGATCGTAACGAGAATATTAAAGAGAAAGAAGACGTAGTCATAGTAATAGTCATAGTCATCGTTGAGGATCAAAACGAGAAGATGATTGGCGACGTACCGTAACAAGTGGCGCGCCGGGAATGAGTAGTGCTTACAATCAGCTGGGGCTTGTCCGCAAATAACATCGGGGGCGTTGTTGGATAGGTGGGGGAGGGTTTGGGGGGAAGGGGTGGTTGGTAGGAGGAGGTGTATGATTATGATTGAATAAGGTCCCGTAATTGAGGCTATTGAGCAATTATATAAATAAAACGAGAGACGGTGTTTACGGGCAAATGTGTTGCTCAGCGCGTGTCATTTCTAACTGTATTGGATACCATAAGATATATATATATATATATATATATATATATATATATATATATATGGGATATATATATTCCATGGTAATGGTAATAGTAGGACACACAGTCGTGAACGCGACCAACCAAGGGTGGCGAGGGTTGCGTTGGCAGGCCAGGGGTGTTATTTCAGCATTATGACCGTAGGACAAGGAGGAAGATAGGTGGAGAATGTATAGAGAAGGGTGGAAGGGTCGAAGGGAAATTCGCAGGCGTGCTTTGCCGCCTGCTTGCTTGCTTGCCTACAGAGCGGTACCGAGTTAGGTGGAAAATTACAGTGCAAACATCAGCTATACCTCGTATAACGCGATCCGTGGAACACATCACGTCGTAGTCGGTACGTATGTACGTAGGTACATCGGTGTTTCACATCAGGCGGGGCCGATGTTCTCGAATTATCCCTTCTTGCCAAGTACGATTCGCTCCGCCCTTACCCTTCCCCCTTCATCACCCTCTCAATCTCCCTTTCATTCTCTCACCCACTGTCTCATATACTTTTCCATCTATCTATCTATTTCCCCCCTCGTAACAACTCGCATCTTCTTTTTTTTTCTTTATATATGTAACTATAATTTACTGTATAATCAAATTAATTGTTTAACTCGTATATAAAAAGAAAGTTATTAATAAATGTGGAATTATATAGGGGAAAGTTGGGATAGGTTTGATATGATTTTCTTTAGAACGTTTGTTTTGATCTTATTGATTGTTTCGTTTTTCATTATTTTTGGGACTTATTTAAGCAACTTGATTATTAATGTTTCGAATCTTTTTTTTTTATAAATTCTTCCGAAGATACATACATTATTATATTTTTTGTAAAAACAAACTGTACACTTCACATTCGTTTAATCGTTAATCCTAAATCTGTTAAATTGAAAACACGTAATCAAACACAAACACTACTAATTCTATTACTTACTCTATAATATTATATAAACACATATATGTATTTCGTATTATTTTTCTATAAATATTAAGTAAAAAAAAAATAGACAGGACGACAAAAATAATCGTTTTTGAAATCTTACATAATAATAATAATAATAATGAAAAAAAAAAAAATAAAATAAGCTCGCGAGAAAAATATAGTAAGAAAGTAAGTAATAGAGAATTTGAAGTTACCTTATCTATCTAGTGGTGTATACTTACTTTTAAATATATTTCTCATCGTCCAAGCGTGAGAAGAAAGTAGAAAGAAAGTAGAAAGAAAGAAGAAAGAAAGAAAGAGTAAGGAAGGAAGGAAGGAAGGTTGCCTTGGAAAAGTGTAATTAGTTCGTCCGTCCTTCGTCCGCTTTCTCATATTTACTTTCCTCAGCCGGACTTGGGCGAGTACAGAGTATTGCGAAGGTGTGTGAGAAAGAGAGACAAATATATATATATATAAAGAAAGAGTGAGAAAGAAAAATAAAAAGATGCGGAGGTGGAAAGAAGAAAAAAGAAAAAGAAAAAAAAAGGAAAGTGCGAAAACCGTAGGAGCTCGATACCCCTCAGAGTTGGCGTTTTAATCAGGGTGTCACGCTCGTCTCGGGTATCTCGGTGGTATCTAGGAGGCTGGGGATGGTAGAAAGAGGGGAAAACTGAAGGAGTAGGAGGAGGAGGAGGAGGTGTTAAAAGCGAAGGAGCGTCAGACTGGCGCCAAGGCGTACAGAAGTCTGGCTCCGGCACCCCGACGGATGAAACAGAGAGAGACTTCATTTTCCACGAATCCTGGAACGTCCTTTCGCGTTCCGTCTATATACGACGATTGGTCAATGCTTTTGCCCTTTCTCTCTCTTTTTTTTTTTTCCTCTCTCTCTCAGTCTCACCCTTTCTCTCTCTGTCTCTCTTTTTTCGTTATTTAGGTAAGTTAGAAGCAATGTTCTCGCGATGCTGGGATGTTTAGGTAGAAGGTTAGATTTCGTACGGTTTGTTTTTTTTTTTTTTTTGTTTCTTTTTTTTGGTCTTCTTTTCTTTTCTTAATTTATTTTATTTTATTTTTGTTTTATTTTATTTTATTTTATTTTATTGTATATATAATCAGGTTTTTATTGCACAACTTACACAGTTTTTTACAATGTCTTAATTTTATTTTTATTTCATTTTTTTTTATTTTATTGTATTGTATTTTATTTTATTTTATTTTATTGTATTTTATTTTATTTTATTTTATTCGATTGTATATCGTTCCCTCCCTTTCCTTTCCTACCCTTCTTTATGATTAAATATAACCTATCGTTTTAAATTGGTTAACTTATTAAACAATATCGTTGGAACACGTGAATAAAAACACGCGTGTGCATATTATTTTAATTGTTATATTTGTATGAATATTATTATTGAAAATTATGATTAGTTTAGTTTGTTTTCCTTTTTAATCGTAAATTTTTATATATATATATATATATTTTGTTTTTTTTTAAATCCTCGAGAAAGGAGTTTTCGATAAATTCAAAGACACGGAGAAGAGAGTGAAAGAGAGAGGGTGAGAGGGAGAGGGAAAAGGGTGATTAATGTTATTAGAAAGTAGAGGAGGGACGCGTTTCAGCCGTGTGGTGTCGTCGTTTTACTCAAAAACGAATATACATTCGAGCATTCGTGGTCCATCCATACGGTATTTGCCGCACGACAAGGCGCATGATTAATCGTAAACACCGGATAGAAAATTAGTCCCCCGTAAGATAATTAAGGGAACATAATTAATTGTCTTGACTCCGTGCATACAGACGGGAATACTAAGCAGCCTGTCAGCCGTGCATAGAAAAATGCTTTTTCCGAAGTGCCTTGACGATCATCTCTCTTCTTTCCATCTTTTATTTCTCTTTTTTTTTTCTCGCTGAAGTTAATTTCGAAATTACCATCGTACGCGTGTACTCCAATTATATTAATATTTTATTTTATTTTTTTTTTTATTATTTCCAACACATTTTACTCATTAGCTGATTCATAATATTGTTTTTATCGTTGATATAATATAATAGATTGAATTTTATTATGCTCTTAACAATTTGTTATCTATTTGATAAAGTTTTCAATCGATCGAATCGTTTTTCTCTTGGACAGATCAATATATTATAATGTCGTGATTTTTGATATAAAATGTATAGTACTGGAAATTTTAATTTTAATTTTTATATTGCAAACATAATTTTTCAATTAACACGGAAAATATTCTATATATAATATTATTTGATTCAATGTAAGATACAAAATATCTCTAATGGTAAATACGATAATACGTTTTATTTATATATGTGTATTTTTTTTTTTTTTTTTTGAAGGAGAAAGAAATATGAAAAATATCTAAAATAGAATAGAGAGGTGATATTAAATCGTGTAAAGTTTGATAGTGTATCATACATACCTACACGTACGTTACGAAACAAATCAACGAAAATTGATTTTTCTCGTAAAATATCCTTCTCGTTTTTTTTTTACCCTTCTCTCGAGAAAGAAGAATCCCTGATTCTCGTAAGTATGTCTCCCGAACTCCCGAATCTCGCGAATTGGGAGTTCGCGAATGGAATACTCGGGATTTTCCTTTGATATTCGATGATTTTTCTTTAGACTTTTCAGGATGCCTTTTGACGATAGAAGAAAATTCCCAATTACGAGGTGTCGGTTCTTTTGAGACCGTTCCACCACTTACGTTTCTTTCTTTTTTCTTTTTTTTTTATTTTTTCCTTCTCTCGCCCAACGTAAATTGATCGGTAACAAGCGAAATATGAAAGAAAATTTCTAAAGGGGAACGCGAGTTCACGCAACAGTTGAAATGTGTATTGGAATTATTCCTTATTTCGATTTTTTATTTCTTACTCTTTCTCTTTCTTTCCACTTTTCCTCGTTGAATTTGTTTCGTTTTTTTGCGTTATCAATCATCTTTTTACAGTTTTAATCGCAATTTTATGTGACCGAACAAACTGTGCTTTCTAATTTTTCCAATTTTCTTGAATATGTGTTACAAAAGATCGATCATATAGAGTTCTGATATTTATTCGAGTTTATGCTCAAATATTGTGAGCTAATCAAATAAGTAACGTCACAATTTTTAATATACGGAAAAAAAATATTAAGATTATATTTATTTTATATATATAAAGATAATATAATTCTACGAAGTGTTATTTAAATTAAAGAAATACAAATATTTTTCATCGTTATATAATATGCTTGAAATATGTTTGAAAATGTATATATATATATA
>NW_014569587.1:249907-251356 GCF_001313835.1 Polistes canadensis
TTCTTAATCGAGATGGTTAAATTATTTTATATATAAATTACAAAATATTATTCTTATATCGGTTAACCTAATAAAATTGATTTATCTTGTTTATATAACCAGAGATAAAATGGGGAAAGAAAGATATAAACAAAAATAATGATTAAACGAACGTTTATACGAAAGTTTATCGTTTTGATCCTTCGGATCATAGTTCATGCTAAATTTCTTCTTCTTTTTTATTACTTAAAAAAAAAAAAAGACAAAATTAGATTGATTCGTTAATTAAAATTATTTTTCTTATCAAATTCTATAAATACTTATATAGAATATAAAAAAAGAATTCGCGTTAGTGATTACGTGTCACTGGGTTAAACTTATATAATGAGGAACTAACGAAAATAAACGAGAATGATAGCGATCCTCGTTTCGTGATATCTTCTATCCTGTTATCTTATCAGGCGTATGATACAACCTGTCTTGTCGCAAAGACCTTTAACAAAATGAGTACAGATCCCACGGTGCTTTAACTTCAAATAAGGGTTGCAAAGTAAATAGGTAAACGCTTGCGTTTAGATTAGACGGTAAATTTTTTACAAAAATATTCTCCTCCTCCTTTATTATTTTCTTTTTTTCTTCCTTGCAAAGTTAACTCCGTTGTTGGCCCTTTTCTTTTTTTTTTTTTTATATCGACGATTAACGAGCCAAGAGAGTTTTCCCCAATTTTCTTTTTTTTTCTTTTCAAGAAGATCATTAACTTATATTATAACTGGTTAAATTTTTGTTTCCTTGACAATTTTTATTAACCAAAGACACAAGTAGTATATAACAATATAATTATATTCAAATTATGTTTCCCCAAATGGGGATAGTGATGGTGGTGGTTGTGATGATGGTAGCTGTGATTAAAACAAAAGATAACTTTCTTTTATATTATTATTCATTCAAATAATTAATCTTTAAAATAAACAATAATTACAAATTGAAAATATGTTTATTAACCAATAAAAATACATTTCACAAATTACAGATCATTAGGAAAGAAAACAAACAAACAAACAAACAACAACAAAATATAATTTCAATTTGTAATCGCGATATTCGTCTAACATTAAATACAAATAATAACCAATGGATAGGTAGTTAGTTACACGTTAGACTAGTATCAACGGGTGTGCTGGGGGGGAGGGAGAGGGTTTGAGATACTTATTCGTATTTCTCAAATACCATATGGCAAATCCTTGCGAATCTGTTTCGTTAGGTAAAAGGCACGCAACAGGATGTATTCGTTCGATCGCAGAACAAATGACGACTATCTCATCCCATCCCTCTTCTAATAGCAAACCACCCTTATTCGTATATACGATGATTCTATCTTTCTCTCACTTTTACACGTAGATAGATATATATATATATATATATATATATATATATATATATAGATATATAGATAGATAGATAGATATACGA
>NW_014569587.1:253416-255307 GCF_001313835.1 Polistes canadensis
ATATACGTTTGTTATTGTATTAATTATTTAATTGAGAGAGAAAGAGAGAGAGAAAGAGGAAACAAAATTTGTCGATATGATAAATAAATATGATGTACATTCCGTTCGTGTATAATTTTCAATTCAATTAAATAAGAAAGATGACACAGAGAGAGAGAGAGAGAGAGAGAGAGAGAGAGAGAGTTAAATATCTGTTCGATGATAAATAATTAACATATTCCGAGAAAATATGAATACAAAAGTATAAAAATATTCGAGAAACGTTCGAAGTATTTTATTTGATGCGAGAAGAAAAGAAAAATGACAGACGTTTCATCAATTACCGATAATAATCCTAATTATCTCGTTTATCTTTGACTTGTTCTTGACTATGGATGAATATCGATTCTAACTTTATCGCAGTAAAAACATCTTGAAGGAAAAGCTTATAATAATTAGACGCGCGAGAAAATCTACCACCCTTTTTACCCTTACCACAATTGTTACTCTCTCTCTAACACAGAGACACACACATACATATACTTTCTCTCTTTATTTTATCTCTTTTTCCTACCACTCGTCGGATGCCGCTTTCCATTAGAAGAATAATAAACTATCACCGAGCTGATTCCTTCCGTTTCACGAAGAAGAAGAAGAAGGAGGAAAGAAACGGGTGACTTTATCCCTTTCTTATAGGAATGGTGGTATGGTGGTTGTTGGTGTTGCTACTGGAAGTAAAAGTGAAAGAGATAGAGATAAAAAACAGATAGAAATAGATAAAGAGAGAGTGAAAGAAAGATAGAGTCTCAAATTGAAGCAAGATGGTAAGGGTTGTACGGGGTTTGAAGGGGGGGGGATGATGGTGGTGGTGGTGGTGGTGGTGGAGCGACAGAAAACAGCGGTAATGGAGGTTAATCACAGAGGGGTGATTGCAGAGAAAGAGAGAGAGAGAAAGAAAAATCAAGAAAGAAGACGATGAACGTTGTGCAAGATAAAGAAAGATAGCAGATAAGAGAAAAAGTAAGTATGAGAGAGAGAGAGAGAGAGAGATAGATACAGCATTGGATTTTTTTTTTCACTCTCTCTCTCTCTTCGTCTGTCTATTTTTTACTCTTTCTCTCTCTCTCTCTTTCTGAGTAACTCCAAGCTCGTTCGTTCCCTTTTTTTCCTGTTTATTTATTTTTCTCTCCTCTGACTTACTTTTAACCCTCGTAAGATTCGACCGTAGCCGGTAGGAAAACTCGTTCGGTTGCCAGGGTTGCGTCACACCCCGTCGAACGATCGAACCATCCTTCCGTAAGAATCTCTCTCTTCGTGGAAAGACGAGCGAGGCTTTTAACGACAGTGTTGGACGACAGTCGAACGACCATTTTTTGCCCTTTCCTCTGACGTATTTTTTTTATTTTTTATTTTATATATATATATATTCGTTTGTGTATCACACTGAAGTTACAATTTTTCTTAAATTAATCTTCCCTTTTTCCCTATTTTTCTTTTGATTCTTCTTTTTTTTCTTTTTTAATTTTATTTATCGTATTATTTACTTCTTATACCGTTATAAATTATTTTCAGTAAGTTTGATAAACAAGTAAAAAAAAAAAAAAATAAGAATATTTAAGAATATACTTACATTAGAATTTTTATATTGAGTAGGTAAGTAATCCTAACTTTCGAAAAGAGAGGGATAGAGATAGAGAGAGAGAGAGAGAGTTAAACAGTGACAGAGGAGCAGAAAAATCCGAAGTTCGAAAAAGTAATCTAGTAACTTGTACTTACAACTTTTCAAAATTGGATCATCTACTTATTTTCTACGTAGCTCGTTCAATTACCTGTCGTCTTTTCGGTAAAAAAAAAAAACAAAAAAAAAATAGGTCTAATGTCAAATCGAGTTGCATACATATTTTCTTTTTTT
>NW_014569587.1:256867-263539 GCF_001313835.1 Polistes canadensis
GGAAAATATGTTATTTATAAAAATAATAATATTTTAGGATATTTTAAAGAAACGTGAAAAGTATTCTTTTGAACAACAACAACTAAAGAGAGAACAATTATTTTATTATAATTATTAATATAAAAAATTGTGATAAAGATTATCTAACAATTAATAATTTTTCTTTTGTCATCTTCATTATTAAACAAATCGCAATGACGATTGAGCCGATTTCTAATACGATCGAAATAATGAGATAACGAATTCTTCCAATCCCTTTTTTGGTTCTTCTTCCTCCTCCTCCTCCTCCTCCTCCTCCTCCTCTTGCTCCTCGTCTGGAGAATCCTTTTTGGATCACTCTTAGCGAAAACGTGAAGGGTGGGGTTGGGGAGGGTAGCCAATGTGCACCGAGCTGGAAATGGATGATCTCTGCAAGTTAATTTGTAACTTGAGCATTCCGTCGGTAGAAGTAGAGAAGCTATCGTGAAAGTCACTGGAGGGTGGTTTCTATGGTTGCATGAGAAGAAGAGGGTAGAAGAGAAAGAGAGAGAGAGAGAGAGATAGGTGTGGGAAGGTACACGGTATCTCCTCTCGGGCTTGTTTGTTGCGCTAATGCCTAATTAGCGGGATGGTATCGCGTCACGACAACAGAAAGTCGTCTAGTTTCTGTTGTTTTCAACACTTTCCTATCTCATATACCTAACCCACCGGCCCTACCTTTTCACAACGAGATCGTAAAAAATTTTCTTCCCCTCAGGTTTTCTATACTTCTTCTATACACCCGTCTCAACCCCCCCCACCCCCTTTTTACCTTTTATATAAATTAATCTACGAGTTAATATCTTTCTCTCTCTCTCTCTTTCTCGTTGTTTTTTATTTTTATTTTTTGAGAGACACTACTTCGTTTGTTATTCAAATAAGAAATATTATTGTTGATAATATGACGATCAAACGAGATGTTAAATATTTTATTTTAATTATATATTTTTATTATTGCATTGTGGTAACTAAGTGAGCATGGTTATCTTTAAGAAAAATCTATTGGAAATATAGGCCCATGGGGTGTTGAAAAGTTTACAAGATTTCTTCTTTAAAAGTAGGGATGTTTCTTTCGGTAATCGAAACGAAACTAAAATAAATTAATAAAGAATGAAATACATCGAGAAAATAATTATTGTTGTTTAAATTCTTAACTGTGATATTAAAATATGCATACCGAAAAATTGGCACATTGTAAATTTATTTTAATCATTTCTTTATAAAAAGAGATAGATAGATAAAAAGAAAGTTTTTATTAAAGTAACCATACTCATTTAGTTACCAACCCTAAAATACTTCTTTTGTATAAATTAATTTCACATATTTTATAATCGTAAAAAAATCTTGATTTTTTCTTTTATAATAATCTGATACACTGTATTTAATTGAAGTATTGATTGTACAAAAAAAATAATGATTGACATTCGACAAATCGTAAATACATTTGTCGAATATTTTCTAACATATTCGTTTTTAAACGATGATCATTCTTGGTTGATACGAATAAGAGAATGTGATCTCGTAATAGTAACGAAAAGATTACTTTAACAGGTGGTAGAGAAACAGGCTATCAAGTTTTTGTTTTCTATCGAAATTTATCGGTTTGATTCGAACAGATTCTCAGGAAAAGGACCCTCTTATATGGTCCTCGGGATAGTTTCATGCCAATATCTGCGACAATCTCTTAAACTCTAATTCAGTTCTCGTTCGAAGGCCACAGGAAACGTGTTCAAAGACGACTATGTTACGACGACATTGGCTAAAGCACGGGGTTTTTATCGTCTTGCTTGTGCCATCAAACGAACTTTATAAGAATTTTTACGAAATTTTATATAGTACATTCAAGAAAGAAAATCGTTTTCACCTGATAACAGTTATTTAATATTCCTTTTTATTTTTTTGTTTTAAAGAGTAGAGACCCTTTGACAAAATTGCAATTGCAATCGATGATCTTTCTATATCCCCCCTTTTTCTTTTATTTTTCTTTTTATAAATATACAGAATAAAACCTCAAGAATAAATGGAAAATATTTGATCGAATATATTTTTATATATAAGTATATTATATCATATCTCATTTCATTTGTCGATCTACATTGAAAAATATATATATTATTTCAAAATAAAATATATATTAAAAAAATTATTTGATTTTTTCAATGTGTAGCAAAATTTCATTCAATTATCATTCGTCAAATAAAAATATTATATCATTACAATTCGTATTACTAGATACATTAACATAAAACATTTATTTTTCATTGATCAGACCACAGGCCTATATGTCATTTTCGTATAAATATTATATTTATTTTTTGATGATAAAGGTTCATAGGGAACTTGGACATGAAAAGAAATAGAACTTAATTTAACTAAGTTTATTTAATTATTAACCAAACACTTCGTATGAATTTCGATAGTAATCAATTTCACACAAAAAAATCTAAATCTATTAATCTTCTTCTTTCTCTTGTTTTTTTCTTTTTAATGCTTACAAAAATCTCGTTCGTCTTTTCGATAATAATATTGGCGATTATTTTCTTGGGAATATATTACGACATATCGAGGCATTACAATCACGTACCGTTCGGGGTGGACTTATACGTGGAATGGGTGAGAGGGTGGGGGTGGGAGGGTAAGTAAGAGGCGAATAGAACATCTCTTTTACCCCGTAGTGTTCCTTTCCAAGAGAAAATGGCTTCTTCTTCCCCACCTGGCCCTCGAAATCCTCCGTTGAGCGTGATAAAATGATCTCTTTCCAGCGTCTCTCGAGTTAGGATCATTAATCATGTTATTCCAACGCTTCAGACGGTGGCTTGAGGTAAGAATGTTAGAAAGAACGAGGAGACAGACAACTTACTGCTGTTGCTACTTATGTTCTGTCTGTAGGTGAAAAGAAAAAAGAAAGAAAGAGAAAAAAAGAAGCCTTTCGAAAGCTCAGGTCTCTTATTGTACGGTTGGCAGCTTTATCCGTGCTTTAATGTACAATAGCATATCCACTGCATTACGATACTTAGATACATATGATGATGATGATATACTTGTCATAAAAAAATAAATATAATAATAATATTAATATAATAATAATAATATATAATATAATATTGAATAGAAAGAAAAAGTAAAATGAAATAAATCGTTGTTTATATTCAACACACTTGAGAGTTGTACATTATATGTTGCCGCTGGCATTTTATTATATGTAATAATACATTATTATACGCACAATGTACTATAGCTTTTATATACGTGTACTTTCATGGGATATTATGATAATACTATTTCAAGATGATAATACCGAAATAATAACGAATATTCTATTTTTTATTGGACAACAGTAGGTTATCAGCAGAATAATGATTTTCCTTCGTTTTCAATTCGTGGATTATTTATTCACTTCTTTTAGTTTCTAATACTTTTTCTTTTTTTTTCCATACCGCATTTTTCTTTACTTTCTCGAGACTTTTTCATATTCAACACGACGCGTAAAGGATTTTGCATTCGTTGACTTGGGACGATAGAGTAGAAAAGGGGCCGGAGAGGGAGGGGGGTAAATCGGGTAGGCATAATTATCTTATGAAAGAGCGAAAAACTCGTCGCATGGGGTTCTTTACGTGAGACAAATTCTTTAAAAGTTTCATTTCGTCGTAGGTTGGAAACATTATTTAATCGTAACTTGTATTATTTGTAATCGAAAATAATGATTTCTTTCATTATTTTTTTGTTTTTTTCTTTCATTAGCAACATATAAATTCGTGTCGTAATTTTTAATTAATAAAAAATAGAAGAAATATTTCTATATGAAACGATACGAATTTTTTTCGATTATTTGTTATTTAAAAATATAATCTAACACACATATTTTTGTTGTTCTTATAACAACAACAAAAAATAACAAATGACGTACACACGAGTCTAAAGGAAGGAAATTAATTCTGATATTTAAAATTATAGCCAAACACACACACATATTTTTGTTGCTCTTTATAATAATTAAAAAAAAAATTCGTGTCATTTTTAATCGATGATAACAAATGACGTACACACGAGACTAAAAGAAGGAAATTAATTCTGATATTTAAAATTATAATCAAGCATACACACACATATTTTTGTTGTTCTTTATAATAATTAAAAAAAAAGGTTCGTGTCATTTTTAATCGATGATAACAAATGATGTATATACATACATACGATTTTAAAGGAAAGAAATGAATAGAAAATCATTAGAATATAAATTGTTGGTTTCGTTTATATTTAATATTTACGTATCTTATATTCGGTGAATTGATTTGAAAAAGTTTTCGAAGCAACTTCGAACGTATTGGAAGATGGACGCTCGAATGAGAGGAAGAAATGGCTATTGAACATTGGATATCCTGTAAATACATTATCCAGATTTGCCGTACGGTTCTTGCGAGACGGGCAATCTGTGATATCCTAGTAAGCTCAATATCACGTGCTCGACTCCCACGATTCTCACTCACTCACTCACTCACTCACTCACTCTCTTTCTCTCTGTTTTTCTTTTCTCTTTCTATTTTTGTTCTTTTTATTTTTTTTTTAGTATCTTTATCTTATTCTTTGTCATCCCTATTCTCAGCATGCACGAAATTATTCTTCTATTTCTCTTTCTTTTTCTTTCTTTATTTCTTTATTTCTCATATCATCGTATTCGCAAAACTCTCTCGCGTATTTATTTATTCCCTTTTCGTTCTTCCATAGCACTCGACCGTAACTCTCCAACACGGTCAGCATCTTCTCTGTCCTTCTATCAACGATATTATTTCATTTTCCGCAAGACGAACCGGTTACCATGCGAGATGAAAAAAGAAAGAGAAAGAGAAAGAGAGAGAGAGAAAAGAGGAAACTATTATGAAAAGGTTATCTATCACCCTCTATCATCTATTTAGACGCGTAAACTTATTTACACGCTCGTCGCAGTTTCGTATCTCACCATTTTTACGATGAACGAAAAAAAAAAAGAATAAAAGGATTTATTTCCCCACTTCGCCATCACCCCACCCTAGTCCCTAATAATAAGATACAAAATAATCGATTTTAATTTGTCTATTTTAATAATAAAAATCTAAATTTGTATTTAATATTTAAACAAATCATTCAGATATCAAATCCATTCGTAATCATCAAATGAATCAAGATTATCAAAAAGTTAGTTCAATATATCTTCACGGTACCAGTTCCCTTGTTGAATTAGCGCTTGCAGAACCTATATATATATACACACACGTACACAAAAGCGAGAATAAACACACATGAAAAAGAATAAGAAGTATAAGAAAAAGAAGGACGCACATTTCCGTCAGGGGTTTCGTTTCATTCTGCTACGTTGGGGTAGTTTTGGAGTGGTCAGAAAAGTGGAGAAAATTCTCTCTCTCTCTCTCTCTCTCTCTCTCTCTCTCTCTCTCTCTCTCTCTCTCTCTCTATCTCTATCTCATCCTTTTCTTTCTGCCGTGAAGAAAGAAAAGGAGAATTGTTTGCACCTCATTCCTACTCTCCTCCATTCTAGCCTCTTTACTTGGTTCGTTCCTTCCTTCATCCTTCCTTCCTCCCTACAAGCCCTTCTAGCCCTTCTACCTTCCCCCTGTTCATGTCGTCCCGTCGATGCCCCGCGGGACCCCGCCGTCCCGTCGCGACCGAAGCTCAGATTGCTTTTATACCGTGGATTGATTGACAATATACTTACGTTAGCCGAGTGGACCGTACAGTTATGGAGACGGCCATGTTACCAACCCCCCAACTCACCTCCCTCTAACCCCCAACCCCTCCCACATCCCTTATCCTCACTTACTTCCTCTTGTTCCAATCTAAACGGCCAACCCTCTTTCCAGTACCGGGACATATCGCTGCGGGACACCCCGTTCCACTTTTTTTCTTCTTCTTCCATTTTTCTTTTTTTTGCCTTCTTTATTTATTTATTTTTTCTTTTTTCTTTTTCAACCTTATAGTTAGCCCTCACCGTTCTTATTTTTTACCCCTCACTTTTTTTTTTTTCTAACTAGAATAAACCATTATCAGGAAAAAAAATGTCTGGTGTTGCAAGGGAAAATGTTCATTGGCACTGATATATATATATGTTTTTGTTCCTCTTTCCCGTATCCGGGACTCGACCGATACCTATAAAGACTTTTATCGTGTTACGTTATTACCCGATACATATATATGTATGTGTTATAGAAGGGGGTGGTGGTGGTTGATGGTAGTGGGAGGTATAGGGTGAGTAAGTATACGTCGTTTTAACTCGTTCCGTGAACGTTCACTTTTTTTTTTTTTTGTTGTCCTTTGTTATTCTTCTCTCTTACCCCCTTCCTCCCTCTTTTTCTTTTTTTTTGTTTGCTTCTTTCATGTTGTTCGTCGAAGAAAAACTTGATTCTTCCAATTCGCGTTTCGTTATTACTTTTTGTGTTCCTTAATGGGTTTACAGTTTGTTTTTTTTTCGGCTGTAAAATCGTTTGAAATAATTAAACGTGTTTTAAGACATATAAAAAGAATTTTGTTATATACTGAATTATATTTATGAATTAACAATAAACGATTGAAATTTGATATCTATCTTATAATAAATACTCGTAATTATGGGTTTTTTTTTTTATATTTCTTACTGTATTTTAAAAACAAAACTTATATCTGTTA
>NW_014569587.1:266947-268928 GCF_001313835.1 Polistes canadensis
TTATTTCTTACTTTCTTACTTTCTTTTTATTTCTTCGAAAAAAAAAAAGAAAAAAGGAAACTATAAAATAATAAGTGGAGTTCTAGGAATAGACGGACACCACGTATACTCTAGGAAATTAGTCGTCCTAGTCGTCAAGGAGGTACACACGAAGGACTATCCTATCCCTTCCTTTTCTATACACCCTTAGAACGTTAGACCCAGATCGACTTTCTTTTTGCTTCGCTTAAGAGTACATCGAACGTTGGTTCAGGCTCCACCCTGATCCGCAAATATTGGCCATACCGTTACTGCGCCTCGTAAAAATCACTTGATTATAATCCCCCCATCCTTATCGCATCGAAAACGTGGAAGAAAGGGAGAGAGTGCGAGAGAGAGAGAGAGAGAGAGAGAGAGAGAGAGAGAGAGAAAGAAAGGGATAGAAAGGGAGAGAAGGGAATGTGAGTCGTCAATTTTTTTGTTTATAACAACTTTACGATTAAACATTATCCTTTTGTTATTTTTATTACTTCCTTACACATTCTACACACACACAGATACATACATATATATAATAATAATAAGTTATATTTATATTTTAAATTAGATTACAGTAAAATATTGTAATTGAAATTGTCAACATTTTTGGAGATTCTATTTTTCAATGCATACAAAAGATAATAAGTATAATAATAATATTTTATTATCTTAGCGTGATATAAAATAATTTCAATTCTAATATTAAAATTTTAGGGGGAAGGTTTTATATTTTCGTATCTCAACTTTTAGTATTTAATTAGTCGTCTATAAATAATTGATTTTGTTATACTAAACACAGTAGAGAACAACAGTGTGTCGTAGACGTTCGGTGATATATATCCGATCTGAAACGTCGAGTTTGATCGGTGCAAGGTGCCAATATGCCGATACACCCATCGACCCCGATTTTTCTCGACAAAATGAAAGTAATTTATTGTCCTTTTTACGAGCACTTTCTATATCTTCTATGGGATACCAAAAGGGGATAGGAAGAATAGAGAGCTTATTGCTGTGGTTTACCGTTAAAATTGGCACCAGTGTGTATTTCATACACATACACACACACACACACATTAATATATATAAAAAGATTGTCATTGTTTCGTCGTGTGATTTCGTACATTGATCGATTTGTTCTTATTTATTTCTATCGTAAGTTTCGTCATTCGAATTACACCACGATTAAAGAAAACAAAAACAAATAGTAGGAGTAGTAAGATACGGTTACACCAAAGGGGGATGAGAATAGGGAAGGGAAAAGGTATGGGAAAGAAAGGGAGAGAAGAAGGGCAGAGGAAAAGGGCAGGTGAGGGAGTCCTCACGAAATAGCGTAAAGAAGTAATTCAGTTAAGAAGAGATTAAGAGATAAAGCGTTTCTGCGTTTTATTTACCATAAAGCCCGTGCCGGATTAATCCTTGGCGCGATGAGAAAGATAAGTTTTATGTGTTTTCCGGATATAAGATCGGAAAGTTTGTCGATTGCGCCGAAGGAATTTTTTAATTATACCTCATTTAATCCTGCGATCGTCTCGAGAACATATTTTTTTTGTTCTTTTTTTTTTTTTTCTCCTTCTACTTCTAATACTACTACTACTACTATTACTACTTCTTTTTCTTCTTCTTCTTCTTTTTTTCTTCTTTAAATCTCATCTCAAAAGGTACATACAAAATAAAATCAGATGGAAATAAATTAACGATATGTCTTTTTTAATTGATGATAATAATTGATTGAATTTGTTTTTTTGTTTTCTTTGTTGTTCCAGGTTCTTCTACTTGTATCATTTCTCTTTCTATGCTTATCACTATCGTTTCAATGGACAGTACAGCAGTCTGGCATTGGTGACATCTTGTTTGTTTATACAGGTAAGATAATATTTTTGAGAAATATATATTTTATAGATTTTTTTCTATATGATATTTATTATCGATTGATCTTTCACTCTCTTGTATTAAAATAAAAATT
>NW_014569587.1:269618-273145 GCF_001313835.1 Polistes canadensis
GTTAGGGGTTGGGGTTGGGGGATACTTTGCGAGAGAGGCCATTCGTCGATGGTGGGAGTCTGCGATTGACAGCGGCAGCAGGACGAAGAGTGTGGCCGCAGTTCTATAGCCTAGAGCCTCGCTATCGTTCAAACGTAAGTTACGTAAACGCAAGCGGTACAATGCTCCTGACAGCTCGATCGATGGAAGTAATTTAATGCGTACCTCGTGGCAGCCCAAGCAGTGTAGTAGGTACATTTGTACAGAACGAAGGACATCCCTAAGGATTATCGCATACCTCTGAATACTTATCATCAGGGTAACACATTTGCTTTCATGTGATACTGTTAACTTCATACTATTTGTGATCACATTTCATCAGTTTTTGGATATTCTTACATTTGGATTTCAATCTGATACACTTATTTAATATATTATGACACAATTGTTCGATTGATCTTAATATTTTTAAGTCACGTGTTTTGTTATAATTCTTTCTTGATTTTATTTTATTTCTTATGCAATGTTTATTAATAATAAGAGTTTATTATTATTTATATTTTTACATTTGAATTTCAATTTGATACACTTACCTAATATATTATGACAATTGTTCGATTGATCATATATTTTTTAGTCACGTGTTTTGTTATAATCCTTTCTTGATCTTATTTTAGTTCTTTTGCAATGTTTATTAATAATAGGAGTTTATTATTATTTATATTTTTACATTTGAATTTCAATCTGATACACTTACCTAATATATTATGACAATTGTTCGATTGATCATATATTTTTTAGTCACGTGTTTTGTTATAATCCTTTTATGATCTTATTTTATTTCTTATGCAATGTTTGTTAACAGTAGGAGTTTATTATTATTCAATTAATTCTGATAAAATTAGTATATTGAATTATAAACGATAGAAATTATTTGATATATATATATTCTAAATTATTATCATCTATTATATAGTGGGGTTAGAATGTATATTATATTATAATGTAGTATAAACAGATGATTCGAGGAGTAATAACGTTGGGAAAGTTTTGTCTTATCGTAAGATACGGACGTTAACGTGAGAAATTGTTCGAATAAACGTAGGAGAACGTTATTTGATTTCAATGTGAGGATATATATTATATAACGTTTATTATATTTTTTATTTAGCGGAAAATTGAATGTCATCTCGAATTCAACATTGTGAAACTGAAAAATGTCGAGGATATCGAGGGTTACCATTATTTGTCATTTTTTCTATTCCTCTCTACCCCTCTTTCCCATAAATATTTATTTCGTATGAAAAATAGTTTGTTTTTTATTTAACAACAACAAAATTAATCTCACATTAAACGTATGCTCGTACAAAACGAATAATAATCAAAAATCAAATGATATTAAACGGAGAATAAATTTTCTCAAATATAATCTGATTAACTTGTATAGTATTATTATTAAATAATAATAATATTGTTGTTTTTTTTTTTGTTGAAGATTGTTACCGATCTCTTAACGTAAACGTATTGTTCATTTTTTTGTTTTGTTTTCTTTATTTGTCGATAATCGATGAATTATACATACGATCGATGAAAGGATCGTCTCGTTTATAGGATGTAAACAAATCGATTGGCGTTCTTATAATCGGTCAGGTATGTAATCCAGTTCCGGATAGCGCACTTTGAAAAGCCAATAACTCGTAATTAGATTATACCGATGGCTGGTATTAACACACAGGTATTGTTATAATGGCATTATAAGAGGTAGCTAGCTAGCTAGCTAGCCGTTGCGTTAATAGCTGGCTACGTTCGACATTTACTGTATATATATATATATATATATATATATATATATATATTTCCTATGGAAAAATCGAATTGCCATTAAAGTTTAATGGAATGGATAATTAATCGACGAAAGATGTAAAATAATAATGCATCCAGTTATAAGGGTTTGGTGGGAGGGAGGGAGGGTGGGGTGGGGGATGGGGCTGGTTATAAGAACATAATTTTTTTTCCCCTCCCCCCCGGTTACGTTAATTCGTTCCAGTATTTTTTTTTGTTTTTTGATGGGTTGAAGTTCCGATTGGTTTATTTAAACCCAACAACCTATTTAAGGTATTGGCTTCGTTAAATCGATCGTCCGATCGTAAATTATTTGAGGAGTTAACGAAGTTTATGAGTGTAACCTCCTGTCGTTGGAAAATTCAAGGGTTGCTTGCCCTAAGGGCCCACAACCAGGTTGGTGGTTGATCCTGTTGCAACGGTAACAGTAACGACAACCTAACGGCACCCATTGGTAACACCAACAGCAACAGCAACAAACGAGATGCAACACGGAAATCGTTTTGTTGATCCGCGACTACTTGTCGGATGATACACAACCAACATTCACACTAACCTTTAAACGTTGTCGTAGATCAGGCTTTCTCATTGGCCGATTAGCCTTCGGGGGTGATTATATGATGCCGTCCGATATCGGTGTCATCGGCTCACCGATTATCCGCCAAACGAAAATTCGATTTCCTCTGGGGCTACTTCGTCCCCATTTTCCTATAACCCCCTACACACCTACACCCACACCCACACCTTTCCACTTCTTTATTTCTTTTCCTTGTTCTCCCTTCACAACCACCCCCCTTCCCCTAATCGTGACACCTTTCATTTGTTTTTTATTTCTAAGATATATCATACGTTTGGAAATTATCAAATAAAACGATATATTTCATTATATATGTTTCTTCTTCTTTTATAGGTATTTAAATTGTCCCTTATTTTTAAGTTAAATGTAAATAATATAAATGAAATATTTTAAAAGCATAGAGTACGCGAGCCTGTTGGTAATAAAATTGAAATATTATTCGTAATGTAAAAGGTTTGAAATACTCGTAATGGTGGTGGGTGGTGATGATGGTGGTGGTAGGATAAAGTAGGGATATAATATGTGTGTATGTGTTACGAGATATGTGAGAAAATTACAATTGCAAGTAATCCTCGATCGCGAAAGCAAACGAGAAAGAGAGAAAGAGAGGAATTGATAGATAGAAGATAGAGAGAGTTGATGCATGATATGTAGCAATATATGTATTATATATATACATATACATATATATATATGGTATAGCTCTCTTCGGGGTTTGACCATGAGAAAGAGAGTAGTAGTCCCCCGGTATAGAACGAATTTGCCGAATTTCCATATAAATTTGCTGGCCGTGCGCGACACAGAAACTTCGACTGGAAACAACCAACCACCATATACACACACACATACTCTATTTCTATCCCACCATAGACGAGATATAATATGGTAGAATGTTACTTTTATTTGCCACCGAGAACAATATTCAACAATCTGCTTGCTTGCTTGCTTCGATAGATTCTCATACTTGTTTCTATTATTTGTTTTTATTGTTTAGTTATGTATCTCTCTCTCTCTCTCTCTCTCTCGTACGTATATATATATTAGTTGGAAAAATTTGTGAGGAAATTTGATTAATTAAATCGAGACTTCATTAATTTTGTTTATTTTCAAACAATCGAGACACGTGTTT
>NW_014569587.1:274810-276762 GCF_001313835.1 Polistes canadensis
AAAAAAAAAAAAAAAAAAAAAAAAAGAAAAATAGTGGGAGGTACATCGCGTTACGTACTTTTATCGGAACGTTCTATTTTTTTTTTTTTGTTCTTCTTCTCTCTCTCTCTCTCTTTTCTTTTTTTTTTCTGTTCATCAAATCATGCTTCTTTTTTTCAATCTTTTTTTTTTTCTTTATAACGATCATTCGTACCAGAGTATTACTCAGTTACATCGATCTACTTCGTATTCTACTTCTCTTGTTCTCAAAAGGTTTCGAATCTGTACTTTTATTTCTATAGAATCCTATGTCACCAAAACCATATCGTAATAGTAATTCCTATTAAACACACGATTTGGTACACACTATATCCAGAATATTTACTACTAGTTTATCCTATTTTTATCCAACTAACTACTATTACTTTCTGACTTTATAATTTCACCTCCGGTTTTCACAACCGCGAACCATCTGGACGATCGATAACCGGCTTAACCACTAACACCCTGTAGGTAGAAAGGTAGGTAGGTAGGTAGGTATGACCAACCCAGAAAAAGAGAGAGAGAGAGAGAGTAAGCTTTGTTTAGGCTCGTTCAGTTTACTTCCTAAATAAATTTATGGTCCCAACCAATTTAGAATTATTATACTCTTTTTTTTTTTTTTCTTTCTTTCTTTCTTTTAACTATCCCACGTTAAATGTTTCTCCCCCCCTCCCCCCTCCACCCCCAGTTAAAATATATTCTTGCATGAAACAAATCATTTTGTTGTTTTGTTCATTCGCACGGTTATCTATTAACTTAAATTATTTTTGTTGTTGTTTGTTGCGTTGATTCGACTATACAAAGGGTGGTGGGGGCTGGGATGTGGGGGTGAGTTGAAAAGTTTTTCAACTTTAACTCTGAAATAAAAAGCTTTCCTTTTTTTTTTTTTATTATTTTCTTTTTGTTTTTCAATAAAAGTCAATTTTTGGAACGAACCGAAAAAAAAAAAAAAGAAACAAATTGTTTCTACGATAAGCTAGAAACTTTTCAATCCACCTAAACGCTCTCTGGGAGTCCTACATTTTTTATTTTTATTTTTTTTTTTTTATTTTCTCTATTCTTTTATAACCATTAAAAGAGTCGATATTTAATACAATGCGTGTTACACACTTCATCGATGGTTTTCTATTTTTCTTTTTTTTTTCTTTTTTTCTTTTTTTTCTATTTTTCTTTTCCATCGTGTTTGTTTTAAATATAATTGATATAGATTGAAAAATGAGCGACGAATAATAAACATATTTGTCGCGTGGTGTTACAATATGCGATTGACATTTTTTTTTCTCTTCTTTTTTTTTTTTTTAGTTTTTATTAATAATCACACGGACACATAAAAAAGAAAAGATTTGGAGAAAATATATAACAAACAATTTTCCTATATTCTAATTTTTGATCAGACGAGAAAGAGAGAGAGAGAGAGAAAAAAAATATATATATATATAAAAAAGAAATATATCACATTCGAAAAACAACGAATCAAGGATTTGGATGATGTATTTTAACCGAAATACTTTTTTTTGTTTTCTATTTATATCATTCAGCAATACGTTTAGATGACAGACCGAGGATCGATGAAACGAACGAGGAAACAACTCTCGGGGAAATGTCAGCATCTCAAGAAATTGGATTAAACGAAACTGCTGATGGTTTTTCGTCAACGGACACATCAACGTCCGAAGGTTTTGAAGTTATCGATGCTACTGAAGCTGGCCGAAAAGAATCAATTACTATGATGACGACAACTACGACGACGATCACTATGACACCATCAACAACTATGATGACGACAACAACAACAACAACAACAACAGCAGAAACAACAACAACTGCAACTGCAACTGCAATTACGACGACGTTGTCGTTGTCATCGTCATCATCTTCATCAGCAACGGAAACGGAAGAAGATCATTAGTTGATTTATTATAAATAAAAAA
>NW_014569587.1:276924-278490 GCF_001313835.1 Polistes canadensis
ATTACTATGATTTATTAGAAATGTGCGTGAAATTAGGGGATAAGATGATGAAGAAGAAGAAAAAGAAGAAGAAAAAAAAGAGACAATGCAAAATTAATAATGATCGTAAGGAAAAAGACCGTGAGGAGGAACATGATCAAAAGTGAACCAAAAAAAAAAAAAAAAGAAAAAAGAAAAAAGAAAAAAAGAAAATCATTTGAAAATCATTTGAAAATATAAATATATAATACATATGTAAACGAATCGACAATTTTGGCAATAGATTATTAGCATATGTGTTTTATTATATGTATTATAAAACATAAATCGTGTTGAACCAAGTTTCTTTTCTTTTTTTTTTTTTTTTTTTTAATTTAACGTTAATATCCTCTCGGTGTGTAACGAAACAAAAGTTACAAGTAGAAAGAAAATGGGACCCCCCCCCATAAAAAGGTTAATGCGAAAAAGGATAAAAATGACGGGGAGGAGGGTGGGAGGGGGATATTATTGTCAATTGTTTATCAATTGTTTATTTTTTAAATTTTAGTACACATTGTATTTTAGTTTTTTGTTTTAATTTATATTGAAAAATTGTATGGAAAAAAAAAAAATGAAATAATTGCACGGAGATAATTATATATGTAAGAGGATATAATTTTTTTTCATGGTTTTTATGGTTATATAAATATATGTATGTTTTGTTCGTTTGATTGTGTTCGTCGCATTGGCTATATTTTTATATTTATTTAAATAACATCGATGACACGATAAAAAAAAAAACATATATATATACTCTTTTAAAAAGTTTCGCTGATTGTATCGAACGATTGTTTGTATATTGTTGTAAATCGTTAATATTAATAATTAATTGCGATCAATGTATAATCCTAATTTTATTTTTATTTTCAGTTATGATCGTTTGGCGTTCTCTAGTATTGTTTTTTCTCTCTCTTTCTCTCTCTTTCTCTCACTCTCTCTCTCTCTCTCTCTCTCTCTCTCTCTCTCTCTCTCTCTCTCTTTCTTTTTTTCTCTCTATTTCGAAAAAGAACTGAGATCTTGAAATCTTGGTTTCAACAAGTTTTTAATATTTTTTTTCTGTGATCCTTTCGAACGTGGATTCATCAAAAAGAGAGAGAGAGAGAGAGAGAGAGAGAGAGAGAGAGAGAGAGAGAGAGAGAAAGTATGTTTTGATAAAAATACAAGATTTTGATCATTATTATATCCGATAAAAAAAGAATACCAGTTCGATGAGATATTTCTATAAGAAATTTTACCTGTATTGGCACTTATCTTGATTAGAAAGAAATAAAAAAAAAAAAAAAATGAAAAAATGAAAAAATGAAAAAAAAAAAAAGATAACGAGAGAGAAACGAGGGAGAGGGAGGGGATGGATATTGAATAAAACTCGACAAATTTTTATTCAAATTTGTGTTTCGTCGTCTGGTAAATATTAGGAAAATATATTACATCTATATACATATATAGATATATATGTGTTATTATTTATATATGTATATGTGTATGTATTTGTAATATATAGTTTTTAAACGAATTACCATAGTAATATAATTATATATATATATATAC
>NW_014569587.1:279697-287157 GCF_001313835.1 Polistes canadensis
ATTATTGTGTTAATATTGCTACTTTATTTACTATCGAGTGCTGCTCTATATTATTACCATTAGAATTGTATAATAAAAAAAAACAATAACACACACACACACACACACACAGAAATAAGACAAAATAATTACAGTAACAATAATAGAAAGATGAAGATTAGACAAAAAAAAAAAATAACGATTAACACAGGACAATAGTAGTCGTCTCATCGAGAAAATCTTTTAACTGGTCGATATTTTTTCTTTTTTCTTTTCTTTTCTTTTCTCCCCATTTTTTTCAACCCCCTCTCTCTCTCTCTTTCTCTTTTCTTTTTTCCATTTCTTATTTCAGTTTCGTCGATACAGGACGATGGATAGAACGCGAAGGGAATTTATACTTACAATTACGCGCGAGTGAGAAAAAGAAAGAAACAAAACGAGAAAGAGAGAGAGAGGGCGATGAAGGGGTTGGTGAGGGGACAGGAGTTCGGGTGGTTGTAGGAGGAAGAGGGGTGGGGAGACGTCGAACGCAGGTAAGACTTGGACGTAAGGAGACTCGAAAGAGATTTCCACGAAATTGAAATGGATCGTCGTATTGGGTGATGCGAAGAAGAAGAAAAAGAAGGAAGAGGAAGAGGAGGGGGAGGAGAAGGAGGAGGAGAAGAGAAAAAAAAGAAAAAAAAAAAGATTATCGTGGTTGGTAGGGATGGTGTGACGTTGCTGTGTGATGTCCTGAAAGAAGAATAAAAAGAAAAAGAAGAAGAAAAAAAGTAGAAGAGGGTTGTATAAAGTAAGAAAGGGTGCAGTTTACTACGGGGTTACATTCGTAGATTCCCCGTTGGATAAAGAAACGCCGAAATAGACAAATAGTTGCTCGCGGATGTACCTTTGAGAGAGAATCAAACAGGTGGCGTGTAGTTGGTTGGTTGGTTTGTCGGTTGGTCGGTTGGTTGGGTGTGAAAAGGGAAGTACGAAATTGTGAAAAAGAAACGGCTAAGAAAATAAAAGAAAATAAAAGAAAAGAAAATGGAGAAAAGTTTGGCGGATGTACCACGCCCCCATAGTGTTGCGAGGATACGATACTCTTACAAATGTAACAATTTATTTTCATTACAACGTTATTAGGAGTGAATCGTCGTAGGATTCGAACCCTCCTCCTCACCCCCCTTCCTCCTTCTCCTCCTCCTCCTCCCCCTGCTGCCTGCCTGCCAACCCCCTCTTGTACCCTTCTCGTTTATCAACGTGTACTCCTCGTGGTGTTTCTTTAAATATATGTTTGTGTGGATACGTGTATATATATGTGTGTGTAGAAGTCGCGTGAACGAATAGTAGGAGTGGCTCCGAGTGATCGTCATCGATCCCAAAGCCGACTACTATACTTCGAAATTCCGATCGGACATTTTCCCTTCAACGGGTACGATTAACACAACACATTTTAAGGCCCTAACCCTAAGCACATCGACTTGCGCTATTGGAATTTTCTTTATTCTTCTACCACCATTACTATCATTATCATCTTCTTGTGAATTATCCAATGGTATTTCCGAAGATTAAATAACATTAAACATTTATAATTCGATCTACGTTTTTTTTCTTTAACGATAAGTGAGAGAAATAATTATACGCATACACACACACACACACACACAGATCTTATTAATTTGATATTATATTTTATAAAACGTGTTATCATTACATATTAATTAATTCTTTAATATATATTAATAAGACTTTCTACTTCTTTTTTTTTTGGATTGTTTAAAGAAAGATTAAGTTGATCGAATTTTTTCAGCTTAATGTTCAAATAAAAATGTCACATAGTTACATACATCTAGAACTGTAACATAGTTTAATCTAGCTAAGAAAATATTCAATGATATTGTCCCTAACTGTGTGTTGTAAAAGATTTCTTCTGTCCTAGAATCAGTTTGTCTGTTGGAGTCGATTGCAAGTAAGGAAAGAGAGAAACTGTTTCTAGTTTTTCTACGAGAGAGACAGAGAAAGAAAAACGAAAAGAGAGAAATAGAAAGAGAAAGAGAAAGAAAAAGAGAAAGAGAAAGAGAAAGATAGATAGAGAAAGTAGAAGCAAGCCGAGCTAGGAACAGGAGTATGAAGAGAAAGAGAGAAAACAGAAAGCCTGCGGGAACTGAATTTGCATCCGGCAAAGCAACCTCGGACTACTTTATTTGATTGGTTGCCCGCGGGGCTTGCCTTCCATCCTTACACGGACGAACGTACATGAACACGCATATTCGGACTCTCTCTCTCTCTCTCTCTCTTTCTCTCTTTCCGTCTATTTCCATCTTTCTCTTTCTCTCTTTTCTTTAGTTTCCTTTTTCCTCTCACCGTCGGACCACAAGAAATGGCCCTCCAGAAACGATCTCGGCTTTGCTACATCCGACACCCTCGGGGTCTCTACCCTTACCCTTACTCTTACCCTTACCCTTACCCTTACCCTTTTCACCGTTACTTCCTACGTTCCTAATCATATTCTCGTCGGCTGGAGGGATCTCTTTAATCCCGTTTCAGTGGAATCAAGAACAGTGCCGAGAGTGTAGAGGACCTTGGTGGATGTCGTTAACGGTGAAAACGTATTTTTTTTCGATCAAAGGAATCTTCGGAACTGACGATGAACATTGAGGAGATATCTAACCATCACCAGCATCATCACTATCACTATCACCATCATTGCAGCCTACAATTACTTCGATCGTTCGTGTCAAACGACGAGTAATAAAAAACAACAAACAAGAAAACAAAATAAAAACAGAAGATCGATTTTCGAAAGAATACATGAAGTATTATACGTGTATATATTATACTTATCGATATATTGATATAACACGAATTTAGATGAAAATACAATTTAATATAATACAATTAAGTTATTTCTCTTGTGTCTCGTCTACAAATAAAATTATTAATCCTTTTGGATAAGGAGATTTATTTGAGAAAATATTTGCATGTGGATATAATTTTTGTTTACTTCGAGTAGTATGTAAAATCAATACATTTTACGTTAAGAATTTATTTATTTCTAAAATATTGGGTGACATATGTATAGTATTAAGATGTCCTTAAAGTAATCGCTCTGCCAAACGACATGGCATGAATGAAAAACAATTGAATGACGTGTCTCAGACGTCAACAAAAATGTACCCGAAGAGTTAATAAATAAGTATCGTAGGAAATTTGGACATTAAAAAGGAACTAGAACTTAGTTATGATTAATTGGACGTTTCGTTCCTTTATTGGGACTTATTCACCAACTTAATCTCCAAAGTTCACCGTCTTTGTTTTATTTAAGCAGACATACATTCTTGTAATATTCAAAAAAAACTACACATCTAAACTTCGTTATCTCTTGGATTCGTTATATTTGAACACTCAAAAACAAAACATAATACTTATTTATAATTCCATTATAAAATACCGACCAAACGTTTCGCTAATCGAGAATAATGATTCTATCTCTAACGCAGGGGTAGGTTTTTTGTTTTTTTCTTTCATTATTTCGTTTATATTATTCGAAAACTAATCATTTCCTAGTTTAGAGGAATGTTTTTTTTTTTTTTCTACGAAATATAAATTTCCTTCGTAAGTAATTATCGCGGGTTAGTGTTGGTGGACTCGGTCGGTAAAACTTCGTTTAAACGAACGGATGATAGGACAAAGTTAGAAAAAGAGAGAGAAGGAAAGAGTGAGTGAGAAAGAGAGAGAGAGAGAGAGAGACAGGAGATTGTTAGTATAGGTAGAGAAGGCCGGTTTTTAATGACGATGCTGGTGCTGGTGGTGTGGTGGGCGGGGGGATGTCTGTGGGAGGGGGGGAAGAGATGGTTGATCGATTTTCATCCTGTCTACCAACCTGCGATGCTCGACGTCGAAATAATCATCCGGTCTAATAAAAATGGCTTATCCGCAAAACAATGGACTGTCGCTCGCAGGACATCCGGTTGGTCGGTCGGTGTGCAACGAACCATCGTCACAAAGAGAAAAAGAGATAGAAAGAGAGTGAGAGGAAGAAAAAGAGAGCTAATCGCGACGTAGTCTCTTGATTTTGCAAAGTACTCACCACCGCCTACCTGCTTCCTCCAATCTCAATCCATCCCCATTCATCTATCTATCTATCTTCTTCTTCTTCTTCTTCTACTACTACTACTACTTATACTTCTTCTTTTATCTTTTAACGTATTAAACGCTTTTACCCTCTTCTTCTTGTTCTTCTTCTTCTTCTTTTACTTTAACTTCTATTTCTTCTTTCTTCCTTTGCGCCTGTTGGTACCTGATGGTTCTCTCGTTTTAATACTTTTTACCCCATTTCCTGCAGGACGCGTTTCGATGCCGAAGGGAATCCATCCCCACCCCCATCCTTCTGGTACCCCTGTCTCTTCCGTCCCCTTTCTTCTCTTTTTTCTTTATCAAACGGGAAAACTGGGCTAAAAGTTCTTCGCGATTATAACCCTCGTTGTGTTCGCTTCCCAAACCCCCCCTCCCACTCCCAACCACTTGCGTGTATATTAATCTCAGCTATTTTCATTCTCATTGTCATTCATTTACTTACGTCTGTACGGGAAGTCTAGTAAAATTAGACGAAAATACTGATCCAAATTTTCTCTTGTTTTTTTTTTTTGTTTTATAAAAAATTAAGGGGGAGGAAACTTTATTTATTTATCGTTCGACTAGAATGATTTTTATTCCACGTATCGATATCAAAATGTAAGTATATATAATTATTATATTTTATTAAAATTGAATATAAAATATTAAAACGATATTGAGTATAAGAATTTGTAAAAGTAAGAAATTCAATTATTACTCAAATCAAATCTTTCTTGTACACATGTCGTTAATAAAAATTAATAGATTCGTTTTATAATTTTTCTTATGATAAAACATTAATAGTATACTATTGTTAAATAATTTCTCACAGACACTCTCGTTCTCTTATTTTTAATTCCTATGTGTATATTTTCTTTTAAATAAAATATATATTTATATACATTACATTTAAACTATTTCTTGAAAATTCGAAACTACATATTTTCAATAAAGAACAAACGAACGGTGTTAAGAAATTGAGATCCAAAACCATAGACGTAAGAAAATTCTTTTACACAACACATTTTTTTACTTTATATTCTTTTTATATATATATATATTGTTTAATGTAAATTGAAGAAAAAAGGAAAGCTAGAGAAATATTATAATTTTTAATAAATAGTTATAAGTTATTATAAAAACATTCAAAACGAAGTTCTACTACTTTTGAATGACCAAATTCCCTGAGATACCTATTTATTAATAATTTTATTTTTAAAGTCGAGATAAACAATTAATTGAATAATTCTAATTTTTCTTTTTAATCGCGTAAATCTTAGTTGAGCCCGTGAACGTCGCGGCGCTGTTTCGTTTCGACGCCCCAACGCGTCGCTCGATAACACCGTAGAGAGGAGGTAACTTTCTCTACCACCCTTAAAATCCACCCTCTACCTACCCATTCTCTATCTCTCTCTCTCTCTCTCTCACTCTCTGTCGGTATTCCAGTCGTCCGATGTTCCAACCATGATAACATCTGCTTCATACAAGGTCTCAAAAGCTCTGTAACTACGCACCTTCATAGAGTCACAGCTTTCTACCCTTCACCCTTCAGTACCCACCTTACCCCTGTCCACCCATAACCCATCCTCGTCCACCCACCATCGTTCTCGCAACCCCTCGTTCACTCCTCAGCTTCCAATGTCCAGTATTTCTCTCTCTTCGAGAGGAAGCGAGAGAAAGATAGAAAGAAAGATAAAGAGAGAGAGAGAGAGAGAGAGAGAGAGAATGAACGGTACCCTGTCATCAACGTGTCACGTTACTCTTCGTGTCGGTCTCTCGTTCATGGGGATAATAGTAGCCGCACTTAGAATCGATTCATTAGCTTCGTACCGATTTCACCATAACGAAATTGGAGGCGCGAAGGATATTTTTCTTTTTTTATACCAACACGTTGTCGTCGTGTAGTTGTTGTTGGGTGGTTTTTGATGATGACTATCGATGACGTGGGATGATGATAGATACGATGACAATATATGCGTAACTAACAAGTTGTACTTTTCTTTTTTTTTTATTTGTCTTCTTTTACTCTTGTATTATATTACTTTTTTTATTGTATTTTTATTTTATTTATCGCGGAATATCGATTAAATTCTATTTGGTAGGAAAGGAAAAAAAAAATAACAACGAGGCGACGGAATGCAATTCTCCTTGTTAGATATTTTATTTTATTTTATTTTTTTTTATTTTTATATCTTCACTATATTGGAAAATATAGAATAAAAATGAAACGGAAAGAGAAGATCGGAGAAAGGAACGAAATGATTTCTTTTTCTTTTTTTTTTTAATCGCAGGATGTATCGTCGAATTATTCGTAGAATTGTTTTTTTTTTTTTTTTGGAGAGGGGATAAACTGGATTACTTAACGTACTTAATAGGTAATTTAGTAATGAAATTCTAACATCTTTACACGTTCGAGTATACTTTTACGTTATAATTATTATTTGAAATACGTGTATATATATATACATATATTGAATTATATTTTAAATAATTTATTAGTTAGAAACATCTTTATTTACATTTGTATATGTATTCGTTGTATATATATATATATACATTGAATTATATTTTTAATAATTTATCAGTTAGAAACATCTTTATTTACATTTGTATACGTATTCGTTGTCTTCTGTAATGTTTACGTTTTGTTTTCACGTTACGTTAGTCTCCTTTCGAACTTCGTACAAGGAGGTAGTATCAACAGCTAATACGTGTGAGTATTATATTATTTAAATTATTATTAAATAATTATTAATATATAAACGATTTTTTTAAATATTTTCTATTAATTTAAAACAGAGAAATGATCAAGAGAACAGTGAAGATAAATTTAATAATTAAATGTGGAGATTATTCTTTCATGGTCATCATAAATAAACTGTGATAAGAGAAATTATTTAAATTTATAATTTTTTCGTAGATGATATTTTTTTTTGATAATAATTTTTTTCTCCAATTTTTCTCACCTATTCGAATACATTTTGGTTTGCGCATTATATTGTATATATATACGTGTGTGTGTGTGTGTAATTGTGTATACACCTCGTTTAATTTTCACACGTGAGTTAAACATATTTTTAATGGTAATATTAACTGGGTCATCGTTGTCATTCTCACAATTTCACGATTAATTTGATTGACGTTAGTAGAATGATCACTTTGTGATACTTTTTTGTTTAAATATGACTGACGCACGTTGATATCTTGTTTAGACGTATTCTAGAATTATGTTTATTCTTTCATACGTTTCTCTTTTATAGTTTTTTGTTTTTTCTTTTTTTTTCTTAATTATTATATGTAAGAGACAAGATATATTGTGTAACAAAGTTAAATAAATCACGTTATCTTTACTTATTAGAATGTTCAATAATAATTAACATTAA
>NW_014569587.1:289027-309493 GCF_001313835.1 Polistes canadensis
CACTTAGGAATAATTAGGATTAGTGTTTTACTATGTTGCTACGTACGACTGGGGCATAATTCGCGGTAGGAAATCCCGTACGTACGTTCGTACACACAGTTCGTTCCGTTTCGTGTCTGCGGTGGACGTAGAGAAAGAGAATAGAGAACACGGAGAGAAGAGGAAGTTACCTAGAAACTCCAAAGTGCGGGCAGTTTTGTAGCTTTAGAGAGCTAGAGGAACACAGAGAGAGAGTATAAGGGTTCAAAGTCTGAGATATACAAGCGAGATGCCCTCCCCCTCCCCCCTCCCCATCCTCATCCTCATTCCCATTCTCATTCCCATTTACCTACAGATTGTTATATCGAGAAACCATAAAGTTCTCTGAGAGTTACCAAGAGTGAGACAGATAAAGAGAGAGAGAGAGAGAGAGAGTAGTATATCTTTGTGGACCGATTAAAGTACAAGAAGACATAGAAACCTTCCAGTAAACATAAGCACGTGATACATACATACATACATACATATATATATATATATATATATATTATACAATATTTATCAAAAAATATATAAAATGATATTGTGATTAAATAATCCTAATATTCGAATTTTCAAAAAACCCATTAAACTCGTGTTACTATAAATCACAATCCTTTTCTCTAATTCTTTTTATATATAAAAAAATAAAAAAACAAGTGCAAGAGTTCACCTTTCAAACGTTTCTAAACTATCCCGAAGTGCTTACATGTTAAAAAAGAGAGAGAGAGAGAGAGTGAGTGAGTGAATGAGTGAGTGAGTGAGTTAGTGAATGAGTATAAAAAACACAACGTGTCCTTGCGAACGAACGAATGAACGAGCGAGCATGGGAGCTTTGAAAACGGGCGGACAGAGTCCACTCGACGCTTACCGAGTACTCGTTTAAATACATGTTTCTGCTGACACGTATACATATACGTATACATACACATATACATTTAAAGAGAGAAAGAAACAGTAAGAGAGAAAGAGAGAGTTTTTTTTTTTTTCTCTTACTCTCGTTAGTTTCTCTCATTTTGTTCGTTAAACGTTAAGCACCTTGCACGGTGGTACCATCAGGTAGATAAGTAATTGTTTATTGTACCGGGGGGCGAATGAAAGAGAAAGACAGTTACTACTACGATCTGCTCTCTCTCTCTCTCTCTTTTTTTATTTTTCTCTTTTTTTATCTTTCTATCTTTCCGTTATCTGTTTTTGCTTGTTTTGCTTAAACGAAGCTCTGTGTGAGTGTGTATGTGTGTGTGTGTGTGTGTGTGCACATGCGCATTTCTGTTCTTACCTGAGGAATGACGCGCGCCATTAGCTAATTACTGAAATCTCTTGCGGCAATGTTCGTGCAGTTGAAAAGAACCGAGAAACGTGCGGACTTCGAGGCTTGTTGCTTCGTTTCCCCTTGATTTTACCTGCGATTGGATAACGCATTTTCTATCTTTGTTTCTTTTTGTTGTTGTTGTTGTGTCTCTTTCAACTCTCTTTTTTTTTCTCTTTTTGTCTTTATTTATTTCTTTATTTTTCTTTCCTATTCTTTTACTCATACCTTCAATCAACGAGTGATTTTTTCTAACAATGACTCTGGAAAACGTTTGACCGATCGACTCGTTTGTATTTAATCGATCTGAGAGAGAGAAAGAGAGAGAGAATACCTACATTTAGTTTTATTTATTTATTTATTACTTTTTGTTTCAGAAGTATTTTTTTTTGTAATAATTTTAAAAGATTTATTTGAACAATTTATCTCAACAATGAATCATTATTTAGATTAAATATTATAATTTTTACAGGTTTTTTAATAATCGAGTTTTATTGTAATTTAATTTATTTTTGAAGATACAGGAAGTAATAGTAAAGAAAAATATATTGTCGTTTTGAGAAGAGTATTTGTTTGTTTATTTTGTTGTTTAATATTCTACGTATATCTTAAATAAAAATATATATTATATTTAATATAATATATAATAATAATAATAATAATTGAAATAAATAATCTTAATCATCGTACACACTTTGTCGTAATGAATATTAAAAAATAAATCATCGAGTAATGTTAAAATGTTGTTTCTTTTTTCTTCGACACGAGTATTTCATCGAGAACATTTTTCAAGCGTATAATTACAAAAATAAAAAAATTATAATATCGAATATCCGAAATCCGAAATCCGGGTGTGTTGCAATTCGTTGACAATTAAATGCGTAAATACTTAAATGATGAATTAATATTTTCGGTAAAACGTATTCTTTTTCTGTATCAAATGTGATCGATAATAAAATGAAAAAAAAAATAAATAAAGGGAGGAAGAAAAAGAAGAAAAAGAATAAAATAAAAAAAAAAAAAAAGGATACGAGTATTATTTCGTGATAGTTAGCACACTATCGTCGAAAGCTTCTCCGAAGGAAATCGTTGAATCGAGACAATACTGTTTTCCTCGATCCATCTTTATTCGAGGCTAAATAGAAATACAGCCCGGCTTAAATCCTATACGATGAAGGGTGGATCTTGGGCGTCATTGGCGTAGCCACGTATTCTTATACTAAACGTAAAAGTAAAAAGAAAATTGGATACTTCGTAACAACTGTTCCGTAAATCATCTATTTTTCTTTTTTTATTTTGAAAAATTCAATTTCATTTAATCGATCATTATTCCTGATATATTACACGTATTATTACATTTACCCTACATATACCTTTAATAATATTATTCATTATATCATATGTGTGTGTTTTATTTTTCAGAGTTATATATTAGATATAACAATTCATTTATTTCAAATGATTTATGTATGTTTTAACCGATATAAATCATTTTTATATACAATAATAAATATCATTGTATTTATTTCGATAAAATTATATTTCGATTAATTCTAACATAATAAAATAATATTATTGTAAATAGAAAAATATTAATATAGAAATTATCAACGATATGACGTTAATATAATTATAGAAAAATAATATAGATTAAATGACAAAAAAATAACAATGTAGTAATATTTGCAAGAAGATTATATTATAATTATTATTTAGAAATACAATTTGATTGTTTTGCATATATATGTTTTAATCGTAAATAGAAAAAAGGAAAAAGATCAATGAATGTGTAATTATTATAATAGTTGAAATAGATAATTCTTATTTGAAGTATCATTTTGATGGTTGAAAAGTTTATCACGATGGTTACGCCAATGTAGAAGTGGTATCCTCTTCGTTTCCACTCGAGGTTGGCAACTTCGTCGTACCTCTATACTCCGCTCGCTTGATCGAATTAATCCATTCCCAATCTAATCAAATCGCGTGAATGTCTAATTTCACACACGACCTGTTTTCCCCGTGTCTTCTAACGACCGAAACGGCCCGTATAATATTTTGTCAGCATCTCTTTTCGTTATTGTAGATCGGATGAATGAACGAACGAATAATAAACGAACGAATAATAAACGAACGAATTTTTGTTTTTTTGTTTTTCTTTCTACGATAATTCGATCAGTAATAAATCAATATTTTTTTTTATACAAATTCTCTCTGTTATAATATTATTAACAAAATTATAGGCCCCTTTTAAAGTAATGTAACATTTTTTTTCTAAATATCTATTAATATAAAAATATAATTCATTATTTTGTTAGTTGATTAAAGCAACTTTTGGGACACTTTTGTATATAAATATATAAATGTAAAAGAGATGATTATTGTTTTCGTTTTTTCATTTATTGGGATATTAGTAAAATTTTATAATATATATATTGGTAAGGGTACTTTGTATTAACAAATTTTTATCTAATAATTATTAACTTATCAACGTTGATAATATAATTACATATACTCTCCTTTACAAATTACAAAATATTATTATTAATTTCAATATAAYAAAGAAAGAACATTTTTTGATTATATTCAAAATTAAGATTATTACAAAATTATGAAAGTAGATGAAAAGATAGATAAATAGAGAAACATAGAAGAAGATTATCAGTATATTAGTATAAATCATATAGACCAGTAACGGATTCACAAAAGGTAGCCAAAAGTTATCAACTCGAAAGCAAGCGAGTTTGTTTCTCAAGGGAGAAAAGGGATAGAAAGAGAGGCATTGGGGGGTGGTTGGTTGTGAAGAAGGGTGGTAGGGGGAGGGACGATATTGTAATTACAAGATCAAATGGTCGATTAACACGAATTTAACACCTGCGGCGCTGCCCGGATCAACGTCTCCTCCGGTAATTAACTTGCCGGTGACATCAAACTGATTAACACGCATCTCTGAACAGTTTTGCTTAGAGACGAGTTAAGAAGAAGAAGAAGAAGAAGAAGAAGAGAGAGAGAGAGAAAGAAAGAGAGTTACTTTCGTCTTATACACTCTCCTTACCTTCTTACGAATTTCTTTCGACATTTTTATTTTTTTTCTATTTTTTTTTTCTACTTTTTTTTTTTTTTCCTTTCGTCACTTCAAATGATCCTTCTTCTCTTCGAAGTTAACTCGAGAGACACGAGCTATGAAATAATTTAACTTAAGATTATGTTTTATAAGACTATGTGTCTGTGTGTGTTTTATAACATCCTGTGTCAAGTTAAAAATTATACGATGAAAAAAAAAAGGCGTTTGTGTTAGGTCAGCTTTAACGTGCCATGCCCACTTTTACCTTGAAGAAATCGTTAAAGTTCCGCGACCGCGGGGCTTTATGATCTTTGCTTTCCTTTTGCCTTTTTTCTTTTTCTTTTCTTTTTTTTCCTTACCTTTCTTCGAGTGCCTAGAACGAAAAGGAAAAGAAAAGAAAAGAAAAAAAGGATAAACGAAGCGGAACGAGTCCATCGAAATCGTCATCATTTTTTCTTATCCAATCTCGAAACGTCTTTCTATCATACGTATAACAACACACGTACGTATACAATTACATAAACACACACATATACGTTCATGTATAATAGAACACCATACGTACTCGTATCACCTATAACGAACACATACATAATATACAACAAAATAACAGGCACAGAAAAAACTTACATATATATATATATATTATGTATGTGTGTATATATATATATGTATATTATATATATTCACACATTTTCTCTCACATTTTGCAGCACCGAAGCAGCCCCGTGTACGCTCGTTTGTAATTATCCAAACACCATTTTTATTCTTTCTATTTTTTTGTTTTTGCTTTTTTTTTTTTTCTCTCTCTCTTTTTTTTTCATTTTTATTCTTTCAACGTGACTCGCGATACACAAAGGATATGTAAATTGTACATTAGTAGCTTGGCATCGAGTTGGGAAAATGTAAAATAGACTTCTTCTTCTCCTTCGTCCTTCTGATCTTTTCACCACCCCCCCCTCTCCCCTCCCCCTCAACCTCACCACCCCACCCGTTTTCACCCTATTTCACCCAAACCCCCTATCCACGTATATCTTTCTCCTTCTTTCGTATGACATCTATGCTTCTTTTTATTTTTTTTGTTTTCTTTCTCTTTCTCTTTCCTTTCTGTTCGTACTCTGACGTAAATTAAAACATGTCGCGCTTCGAGCGTTCCACGTCTTTCCTTTTCTTTTTTTTTTTTTTTCAAATTTTATTTCTCTTTTCTTTTTTCCTGTTCCTTCCTTCCTTCCTTCCTTCCTTTCATTCTTCCTTCCATCCATCCATCTATCCGTCCATGCATTTTTTACACTTTTTCCGTTTTTTTTCTTTCTACATTTTTTTCCCATCTTTTTTTTTTTTTTTTTTTTCGTTTATACTGGAAGAAAATTCATACAATGGAGGGTTAATTTTCTTTCGGGTCATACTCTCTCTCTCTTTCTCTCTCTCTTACTTTCTCTCTGTCTGTCTGTCTTTCTTTTTTTTCCTCGTCGACGATGCCTTCGAGTTCTCTCGATAATTTCAAATGCGAATAAAAAAGAAAAGAAAAGAAAAGAAAAGAAAAGAAAGGAAAGAGAGAATGGAAAAAAGCAAAAGGAAAGGAAGGTTAGGGAAAGGTACGAGGGGTAAGGGAAGACCTTCGTTGATTATTGTTAACTTATAGAAGCATTTTTATTCTTTCTTTCTTTATTTCTTTATTTCAATTATAGAGTTCTTATATATTAATATGTACAAAATTTATGCTACCTATAATCAGGTTTTTATTGCACACCTAACAAAGTATTTTACAATGTCTTATCATTATTTCACTTATATTTATCTTACATTTTTGATAAATTTATTCTACCTTTTTAACACGCAACATTCAATAATAAATAAATAAATAAATTAATTAATTAATTAATTGATGTGAATAAATGTGTATCTTATATAAACATATCTCGTATTCCAAGGAAATGTTGTCCCAATTAATATGTTTCGATATATTATAATACATTTTAATTCAATACTCTTATGTATTGCCCAATAATTGGACAAATTGGGTAAATTTATTCTCACGATTTTGTTACTCTAATATACATACGTATAAATATTAACTAAATATATGAAATAATTTCTCGATAGAAAAAAAAATACGTGACGAAAAAAGAATGTGTTGACGATAAGGAAAAAAAATAATAATTCACGTTATTCGCAATAGGAGGAGGCCTTAATTCAATGAAGAACGAAGGAGAGAATGGGTTTTCAAACGAAAGGGAAGAGAAGAAGGGTAAGACAGGGTGAGTGAGAGTGAGAGAGGATGGGTCAACCCCCATTTCGTAGTATTGTCATTCACCCTCTTCTCTCTCTCTCTCTCTCTCTCTCTCTCTCTCTCTCTTAGAGTCACCCCATCCAAGTCCCATTTGCTCTTGGAGGATTATTCGCTTATCGGTTCATTGTGGATTCCTCTTGTCCTTTATGAGCGGCGTCTACCTCTCTTGCATGTTGAATATCTTCCCTCTCTCTCTCTCTCTCTTTCTCTCTTTCTTTCTTCATCCGCAGATTACTTGGACGCGTTCATAATATGTGGGGTAAGAGGTTAAACGTATCTATCATGTGTGTGTGTCATGTGTGTATATGGGGGTCATTATTCAACAATTATTTTATTTATTTTACCCCATTTATTTTTTCTTTTTTATTTAATTTAGTATATTGGTATAGAATAAATAAGAATTGTTGTTGCATTTTTGTAAAAAAGAAAAGTTGTATCGGAAGCCCTTCAAACCCTAAAGGGACGAAGTATAAATATATAAATAAATAAATAATAATATTTAATATATATTTCTTTTTTATTTTTTTTTACGTAACAGTAGATTAACAGTAACCAACTTTAGAAAGAAGAATTTACGGAAACTTATTCAGTTATATAGCATAAATTGGCAATATGAACATATAATATTATGCAGGGATGTTTTCGACACAGACACGATGATCTTATATGTTTCCCTCCCCCTCCCCACCCCACTCCTCAATTTCTTGATTTTTCTTTTTATTTTTCTATTTTCTTTCTCGTCATTTCTCGACTATAAAACACGTGTCGGAAGAGCTGTAAATTGTTTTCTCCGCTTGACTCCAGTCGGGCCGTCATTGCATACACGATTACTATACCGGAAGCGTCCGGTGCGTGATACTGACAAGAGAAAAATAAGAGTAACATAAGGATCGTGTTTATATTGGAAATATAATGTTGCTAGTGAAAGCTACTACCACTATTACTACTACTACTATTACTAGTAGTAGGTTCCTAGCGAATGAGAAAATTCCTCGGACCCCTCGTATGATTTATTTTCTTCGAAAATGATTTTTCTTCTTTCCTTTTTTCCTTTTTTTTTACTACTCCTATTTTTTTATTATTTTGTTTTATTCTTATTATTTATTATCTCATTTTTTGTTGTTGTCGAACGAAAAGAAAATATTTCTATCGAAAAGATAAATATATATAGTTTGTTATTTAATTTTTTATTAATCATTATATTATAATATTGTTGTTATTTTAATAATTGTTGGTTGTATTATATTATATATCATAATTATTTTTTTTATAAATATTATACATGACGACAGCCTAATTGTTGGATCCAATTTTGATTCATTTTCTTAACCATTCTTTTTTTCTTTCTCTCTTCATTTTTCTTTCTTTCTTTCTTCTACTTCTACTTCTACTTCTATTTCTTCTTATTCTTTTCTTTATTATTCATCTCTATTGTTCACAGTCAAGATTTAGAACGGGATAATGAGAAAGTATCTATACCGTGAAAGTTCTTGTTTCTCGAGAATCCCGTATTAATTTTCATAACCATCAGGAGGACGTAGTACTATAGTCAAGGGTCACGGCCAACCGGAATAATAAGTTTTTCGAATAATTTTACGCACGGCCGATCATATGAATTCGCTCGTCGCAAGCTAGCTTTCTTACCTTCCCTTTCCACTTTCCTTTTCTTTTTCTTTTCTTTTTTTTTACTTTTTATTCCTTCTCTTACCTGTTATTTATCCTTTTTCTCTCTCTCTCTCTCTCTCTCTCTCATTTTCATTCTCTATTTTGTTGTTACAAAAAACGTACGGGCTGTCCGATAGATTTTATTTTATTTTTTTTTTATCCTTGACACCGGGTGTCGATGATTTTATAACAGCAAACTTAAACGTATGTGAAATATGAATTATTTTTGTTTGTTTGTTTGCAAATTGATTAAAATTAGTAAACGCGTAAATTGAAATTGAAATTAAAAATTGGATGTAAAGGGAATAATAAATAAAAAAAAAGAAAAAAATAAATAAATAAAAAGACAATCTCGTAAAATAATAATATATATATATATATATTTTCGATGAGAGAGACAAAATGATAAAAACTGAAACGATAGAATGAAACACACACATTTCAACACAGAGAGAGAGAGAGAGATAGAGATAGATACATATTTAGTATAGCGAACGATTATTTCGTGGGCACGTTCATTTTCGATATCGCGAGGGGGTGGTAGGTGATATCAAATTTTGATGTCAATTTTGATACGAACGAAATTATTCCGGGTGGCTTAACGGTGTTTACTGAACCGTTTCGTATTAATCATCCGTTAACGGACGAGAGATCGTTTGAAGGATCGCGGAAGCAGCAGCAGCAGCAGATTTGCTTGGTAAAACAATTATTATTTGAACGATAATGTCTATTCGTGCACGTACGATTCCTATCTATCTGTCTATCTATCTCTTTCTCTTTCCGTCTCACTTTCTCTGTCTGCTTTACTCTATCATTTTCACGTACACACGTAAAGATATATGAGGCATATACAAAAACTATCTCTAACGTGAGAAAGTTAAGATTAATATTGACGTAATCACAAAGCCGATATATATATAATACACTTTTGTTTAACTATCTCACATTTGGAGATAAATTTTCACAAGTGAAACATAACCATTATCTACATGATAACTCGTAATAAAACTTTTCATATGGTTTTGGTAACCCTTTAATACAGTTATTTGTCTAACGTATAATCATCTCTTTGTAATATTACAAACTTACCATCTCTCTCTCTCTCTCTCTCCCTTTGTCTATTTTTTTTTAATCATCTATATTTAATGAACATTCGTAGATTCGTATTATATTTATCTTGTCTAGTTTTTAAAGTTTCTCTCTTTATATATATGGTTTTGAGATAAATTTATACTGGTATTATCGTTTAATGAAATTTTCGTTGAAATCACGTAAGAAATCTTTCATTTTCTTACATTTATCTTACTCGGTATGTACGTACGTACGTATAATACTTATTTATGCAATGGTTTCGGTGCATGGGAGAGGGAGGAGCGGGTGGAAAAAAAAAGGAAAAAAAAAAAGAAAGAAAAGGAACGCGAGAGGCAGCTAATGCAAATTCGAGTTATCTTTCAATTCCTGGATACGTGGAACGAACTCGTGGGATTCATTTCGCGGGCGAATGGAAAAACGTTTCTTCTTTTATTTGTATCGAAACGGAATGGAAAGAATAGCCTTGCTGTGTTGAGTTTCTTCTTGGATGAAAAAGAAGAAGAAGAAGAAGAAGAAGATGAACGAAACGTAACAGAAGGAAGAAAGGAAGGAAGGAAGGAAGGAAGGAAGGAAGGAAGGAATTTGTTCTATTACTTATTTATCCTACCTTCGAATTTCAATCTTAGGACGAACCTTTACCTACGGGCACAAATACACACACACACACACTGTACATTAAAATAATGTTTAACTATAAATAATCTAAAGGAAAATTTAATAATTAGATACACAACGAACATTATATCATTATTTAATTATCAATATTCTTGTCGAGAAATATATTATTAATATAAGTCTCTCAAAGGGAAATTTAAACGGTTGTTAAATCTTATGAACAATTTATTTTCAATTAGTTGTACGACTTCATCAGCAACTTGATCTTTACAGTTCACGTGTCAATACATATTTTATCTTTTTTACATAGTCATACATTTCAATAATACTTAACATATTACAATACAATTTATTCTTAAACACCTTCTCTTATCACACGTAATCAAATACTTATTTTCATATTTTCAAATACTTATTATCATTATTTTATTTCGTTACGTTGTTTAGTTTTTCAATGTAAACGTATTCTATCGTATACCATTACACGTATACATAAATATAAAAATCGGATAAGAACAATATATAAATATTTTTTAACTATAGTATCTCTGTCTAAAAAAAGAAAAAGTAAAAGAAACAGAAAACACCAGACAGATAATAGATAATCATATAGATAAATAGATAGATAGACGAAAGGAGGAGACACTTCTTCTTTTTTTTTTTTTCGTCCCCCCCCTTTTTTCTTTTCCTTTTTGTTTTTTTTTTTTATTTAGTTTGAAAAGAGGAGTGGCAGAGAGGAGGAAGGATATTATAATCACGTTGTACTATCGATTGACGTGTGCCGGAGGGTTGTACGAGAACTGATGTAGGTAGGTAGGTAGGTAGGTAGGCAGGCAGAGGAGGGGAGGTGGGTAGGGGGAAAGGGGTGTCAGATATAAGGGAAGTAGTAGGAATTGGCAGGGAGAAGACGCCCTCTAATAGAATGCCAATATGATTATGTGTGCCATGCTGCATCCAAACCACGATCCACTGTGCATCTACCGTACTCTTGAATACTTGTACTCGGTGTGATCGAATAGAGACTCCTGCTGTCTCTTCAAATGGCTGACTAAACTCGTTTCGCTTCTACTTCCACCCTTCTCTCTCCTCTATCTTTCTCTTTTTCAGTCATTCGTTTACTCTGTCTTTTTCTATCTCCCATATGCATACGTGTGTTATACGTCTCACCGATCGAGAAAATAATGCATCATGCAGGAATCAATTTATTCTTTGTATTACATGTGTTACGATCATTGTATATACGGGTATTGTATAGATTGTTCCGTTGTAATACATTGATATATATATATGTATATGTATATGTATACTTATTGGGTTTTCAGGAATGTACGTACCGATTGATATTTTTAATAAACACACTCATTGAATTGTTCTATAAATCGATGAAAATTATCAGGACAGACTAGTATTATAATAAATAAATGAAATTGTAAAATTTAACGTGTATATAACACCAATATAAATTTTTCCTTGACCAATTTGATACAGGTTAAACAAAATAATGAAACAAAATTTGTATATTACATAGATTTCGGTTATCAATACCAATGGTCAACTCTAAACACGAAAAAAATAAGAGAGAGAGAGAGAGAGAGAGAGAGAGAATGAATAAATAAGGAATCATTGAAATAACACCGATTAGTTTAATCAATCGTGAGAAAGAAAAAAAAGAAAAAAACAAAAGAAGAAGAAAAGGGGTGTGTGGGGTTGGGGGAAGTCCATAAATGTCGATCGGTGTTATGCAAAACTTTCGATTTATAATGTTTTCCAGACGAATGGGTTAATTCCTTGAGAGTAGTAGGTGTTTATGGGAAAATCAAGCGGTCATGTGCATTCGATCCTACGGGGCCAGCAACAACACATCGTTGTTTAAAGCTGCATTATAGCATACGTTCGAGTGGAAAATGGGCGCGTTAGTTGAAACCGCGGCGATCAATGCATCGTCATAGCGTTAGAACTATTCTCTAACACTTCTCCTATTCATTTATCCCMCCCCTTCCCCTCCTCTCTCTCTCTCTCTCTCTCTATTCCACCATTCCGATTGTATTTTCTTCGCATTTTTTCTTCTTCTTCTTCTTCTTTTATTTCTTTTAATCGATTAATTTCTTGATTCCTGTATTATTGTCGTTTGACAAAATATAACAAACGAACAAATAGATTGTTAGATAAATAAATAAAGATAAATCGATTTTATTAACGATACCCCTTTTTTTATTCTTCGTGTCGATTTGATAAAAATACAAAAATACAAAAAAAAATTTGATAAAAATACAAAAAATCAGGGGGGATCAGGGGAATAAAAATCCTATCTTTCTTCTCGAACGCGATGATCGATTTACTCGTATAAAAAAAGGAGACGGAAAAAAGAGAAAGAAGGGAGAAGAAAAAATTTGAGCAAAAGAAAAGGAAAGAAGAACAAAAAAATTTCATAGTACTTCTTTTTTATTTTTTATTTTGATATTCTCTAGAAATGTATCAGGGACGAAGTGGACGCGACGGGGCCAGTGGATTTCAGGAAGTGCTTTAATGGCGAACGAACGAAGGCGTCTATAATATATATCGAAAGATACATCCGGTAGGACATCCAACCCATCCTCTTTCTCTCTCTCTCACTCTCATACATACACATACTCTTTCTCTCTCACTCTCATACACACACATACTCTTTCTCGTTTCTCTCTTCTTCATCCGATTGCTACCACCCTACCCCAACCCAACCCCACAGAACCCCTCCCCATGGGTTCGACTAACCACCCTCCAACAACCAACATCGATGGTTGTTGGTATGGTTCGACCAAGGTAGAACGAAGGTAGGTGTAGTGTATAGGGGTAGTGCCCGTCAAAGTTAACCTTTGTTTCGCGCATGGCTAGCCTTTCGAGTTTATCAGTGTGTACCAGGTGGCGGAGCTTTATTTATAACACGCAGCATCCCTCTCTCTCTCTCTCTCTCTTTCTATCTTTCTTCCTCGTCTTTCGTGGAACCGGTGTGCTAACTCAACGCGTTAAGCCGTGCGAGTTGTGCTTCGTTTCTACGCTCTTGTATCTGCTTCAAAGATCTACTCTCTTCTCTGTGTGTGTATATATAGATGTGTGTGTGTGTGTGGGTGGGTGGATGTGAGTAGGAATGTATGGGTAACTCGATCGAGAATGCAGTTAGGTATACATGTATGTTTTGTGTGTGTGTGTGTGTATATGCATTCTATCAAGTGCTCCTTCTAACCTGTTCTTTCGTTCCAAATTTTCTTACATTATAGATTTGTCTTATCTGGTCTTTCCATATTTTTGAGCTTACGAACGAAGAATAAGAATAAATTTTGATTGAGGAAAAAAGATAAGAAGAACAATAATAAATATAGAATAGAAGGGGAAGTAAATAGTATGAAGAAAAGTTAGGAATAATGCGATTGAATTTGATCGTAGATTGCATATTTTAATTGTATGAACGATGACGAGAATAATTGTACACTTTGAAAAATGTTGTTTAGATCTCATTAAACAATTCGAGACTTTTTCTAACAACTTGATCATTAATGTTCTGAATCTCATGTTTTTTTAATAAATTCTTCCTAAGACATACATTATTATATTTTTTTGTTGAAAAACAAACTGTACCACTTCACATTCATTAATCGTTAATCCTAAATCTGTTAAATTCAAAACACATAATCAAACACAAATGATTCTATCTAGACTCTATTATTTATAATTATTATAATATTGTAATTGTAAAATATAATAATACAAATAATTATAAGAGAAAATTAAATTGTAATATATATATATATTAGAGAAAGAGATAAGGTGTATAAATAAAAAATAAAAAAAAATATAATAGGAGAGAGTTAGGGGTGTATAAGTGAAAGTAGCGGTTTTTCCGCAAACACGGTCGTCCCGTGTACTTATTCTTCTTCTTCGTTTCTCTCTCTATCATTCTCTTTCTCTCTCTTTCTTTCTGAACACCCTTGGAACGTGTACTTAACCGGGCACGCCGGTCGGACCTTTACAATCGCAGAATGTCCGACGGCGCGTGAACGATTTTTCGCGTCGCTTAATGCCGATGAAAGAAAGCACGATTCTTTGTTCGTGTTCGTGATTTTCCGTTTCACGGATGAATTGAAAAGGAGGTTACTATCGTAAAAAGTATTATACGATTTTACGGTATTACCGGGTTGCGTTAAATACCATAAGTATTAAACCCCACTCGGTAATGTGTTTTTCTCTTGTTTTTTTTTTTCTTTTCTTTTTTTTTTTTCTTTTCCCTTTATTAATTCTTTCTTTAATTTTTTTTTCTAAATATTAACCCTTCTTCGCATGATTTTTTCTTTTCTTTTAAAATAAATCAGGGTTATGTAATTAATGCTCTAGATTAAAGGAAAAATATTTAAAAAAAATCCTAGTGCTATTTTTTGACAAGTGCGTTTTGTTGTACGCAATAGTCGCTTAAAAAGTTGCCAGCAACAACAAATATACAGTACAAGGGTTTTGAGTACCTTTTTTTGTTGACTAAATATTATGATTGAAATTTTCATCATCATGCAAAGAAGGGTTAACATATTTTACATAACTACAATATACGCGAATAAGCTTTTTTGTAATTTTTCCTCTTTTGTTATATATATTTTCTGGTTCGTTTATATAGTTTAAATAACATTTTACCCCAATCCCTTTTCTCGAACTCTCCCCCCCCTGTAGGTTTGGGGATAGTAGAATAAACCTACAGTATCCCCTGCTTGTCGTAAGAGTCGACTAAAAGGGGTTGAAATTAGGATTAACATTCTTAGCTTGTACAAATTTTATGAGAGACGTTCTTTTTTTTTTCTTTTTCTTTATAAATTATTTTTCAACTCGTGAGTAGGTGTTATTACATAATACGATATATGCATATGTAAACATAATTGTATAGAAACAAAGAAAGAAAACATATGACAATATACTGAAACTCGTATCTAGTATTATTGAATTATTTAGACAAATTTTTAGTATTCAAAAAAATATTGTTCATACTTATTGCATATTGCAAATTACACGCAAAATAGATAAAAATAATATTAATAAAAAGGTATCTTAAGGAATTTGAACATCAAAAGAAATAGAACTTATTTTTGATCAAGTTGGACGTTTCGTTCCTTTATTGAGACTTCTTCAGCAATTGGAAATTTTATTTTATTGTTATTTTTATATTACGAAATACATGAGATACATAAATTATAAAATATTACATATTACCCTAATCTCTAAAGTTCAGTATCTTTTTTCTTTAAGCAGACATACATGTTTCTTTTTATTTATAATATTCAAAACACAATACATCAACAATACATTAATGTTCTTTTTTTTTTTTTTAAATAATAATTCTTATTATACTAAATCACTTGAAAAAAAAACTTCTTCCTAATAAAATTAATAATCTTATATTAACAATAATTGTATATACATATATAAATATGTATAATTCTTTTAATATTTGTGATAAAATTCTTATGCACGCGTATCAGAGGATAGATAAGGAGAAGGATTTGATTCGATGGGGGTGTGGGAGAGGGTGGTAGTCAGATTGGGGTATGGGTATGGGTATGGGTAAGGGTAAGGGTAAGCTAGTAGTATGGTGTTGTAGAGAATTGGCGCTCACGTCGTGGGACAATGTCCTTCGACACGTTCAAAGGGGCTATCGAAAAGGGCACAAAGATGAAATTCTTAGCGGCGGAAGCAACAATGGGAAAGCGACGCCCGTCGAGAATGGCGGAATTAAATTTATTCAGGCAGTGCCAATAAGTCGGAAAAGTCGCACCCTAAAAGCCGGAATCCGTTCGTACGGTTCCATCCCTTCGGAACACTCCCTTCGTTCTTATTTTCCTTCTCGCTTACTTTCTATCTCTCTCTTTCTCTCTCACCGTATTTCTTTTTCTTTCTTTCATTCTTTCTTTCTTTCTTTTTTCTTTCGCATACACTTTACTTCTGTTTTATTGTGAATCGTAGAAGGTGTCTACGAAGGACTATGAATGTTGACGTGAGAATGGCGTACTATAGTTATAGAAACCAATACGAGTCGAGTTAACTTAATGGTAAAGATAAATTATGCTAGAAATGAGTTGTAAAAAAATAAATTAATCATTTGACTGTAGTACGAATGCATATATGCGTTTGGTAAAAGTTAACATCAATGTAATATAATGTTATGTTAGTTTGAGTATTGATTATTGTTTTTAGTCTTGTCTCTCACATGAAAATAACAGACATAAGAAACAAAAAAACTTTAATTATTAAATATAATTTATTATTAGGTAATAAAAATTATTTCATTCCTAAAATACACACTTCAATTAAAAGTATTCAGTACTCAAAGGAAATGATAAGATCGTAAATATTAATTTGGATTAATACCAAGAAGAAAATGATTTCATTATAAATGACGATTATTTATATTTATTGAATGATTATTTTATACAACTTATTTGAATAATAAGACACTTATTTTTGTTTGTTTGTATAATTATGTGTGACTAATTTAAAAAACCACAAGGATCGTTTATATATATATATACAGGAATGTATTTTAAATTTGTATGTATATACGTATATATGTAAAAGTATACTTATATAAACTATACGTAAGTACATAAGATAGTTCGAGAGAAACGATTCAACACTTGAAAATCACTGGGGACTAGCTAACGAAGAAGCGCGTTGTTTAATCCGAGCTTGATTTGCTATGGTCCTTGCAGTAAGATCTTGGCTTTTACGATTATCGTTTCCAGTAAAGTTAAGAAGTAGTGACGATGCTATTGGGATAAAGAAAGAAAAACCAGAAAGTAAGTATAAATAAGAAAAAAAAGAAAAAAAGGAAGCAGAAGAAGAAAATTGACAAAAATAATTAATAATATATTTGTGTGATCGTTTACTATATTATAAATATTATAATCATAATAAACGATATAGAGAAAAATAAATCTGATATTAAACAGATCATATTTGAAATTATTTCTCATAAGAATATTATATCATTCGTTTGATATATCCTAAAATCAAATCACTCGATGAATTTTGTTTCTGTTTTTATTAATTTCTTTTTCTTATGTTATTTTTTTTTTTTTCTTTCTGAATGGGAAAATTTATTGTTCTGTTCAACGACGATAGCTAACCAAAGAAGATAAGATTCCTTAGAGAATTTCGAAAGAACCTTCAGGCAAGATACGATAACGAGCTCGCGTTTCATCATTCTCGTTGGATATAACGCTATTTACATCGGACCGTACTCGTTTCTCTCATATATATATATATATATATATATATATATATATATATAAATATAATATATATGTTTATATATAATATATCTATATATCTATATTCTCTTTCGAGAAAATAGATTTATCTCAACGGGTTATTCGCATTATTAGGAGAAAGATGAACTCGATCGCGCCACGCGTAATTTTGCGATACTCGAAATACTATACCCGTTGGTTGGTTGGTTGGTGGTTTTCTCTTTCCACCTTTAGTCGAGGTAACACAAGAACTCATTACAACGAAATTACGCTGATCACCATCGGAGAAGGTCATCTATATGGGTTATATAGAATAATAAAGGATGGGTTAAGAAGAAACCGAGTGATATAACCAACACGTGATAATTACTGTATGTGAAATCGTAAGATTGTGTATGTATGAGATTCTACGAGAAAGTAAGAGAAAGAGAGAGAGGTTATTCTCGATTATTATACACGTTATAATACGTGTCTTTTGTTTAATGGCTATGTTTAACCCGCATCGTTGTATCCACTTCAGATTATGGTGTCTTGTTGAAACGGTGTATCCCGAACGAAAGCAAGCTTTAGTTTCTAGAGACAGCAAATAACCTTCCTTCCTTCCTTTCTTCCACGTGTTTCACCGACCAAGTATGATCGTCCTTGGAATTAACCAGAGACTCATACTAATTATAATTATCATCACCGAAGTAGTATAACCATGCTGTCCTGTGGTACCACCACCGAACACGTGGATATACAGAGAATGACTGAATTAGACAGGCAGTCGCATACACGCAAAAAGCTTGTAAGAGAGAGAAAGAGAAAGAGAGAGAGAGAGAGAGAGAGAACATACTGTAGTATTGTAGAACGAAAGCGTAGACTTGCAAGCTCGCTTAGCGACTTTGCTAATTGCCATCCCTTCGTCTCGTGTCTTGATTATAACACGACAGCAAGCTCGGACAGAAGCTCGTCCTTAAAGCAAGGATTCTAGACGAACACATAAATGCCTACGTCACGTTAATCCAGTCCGTTCCGTTTGCAAAGTGCCCACCAAGAACATAGAACGTAATCACGTATTTAGGTTCCTCTATTCTGTTTCTACGACAGTACGATGATCATTGTTTCTATTTCTATTCCTATATCTATATATGTATATTTCTATCTTTATCTTTATCTTTATACCATAGTTTTCGAGATGATGACAATTGAAGTTAACAACGACGTTTTCTTACATGATCGTTTAACGTTTAACTTATGATTAAGTTAACTCGTTTGAACATTTGTTTATGTGAAAATTGTATTAGAATTTTGGTAGATATTCTATTAGATTTGTTGATTATTGATTTTTATTAGATTATTGTCTTTTGTATTTTTTTCCGTGTGTGTATCAGTTTGCATATGAATTATAGTGTTGGGTGTGTATTGAATATATTATTGTAAAGTTATAATAATATGTTAATATATATATTTGGAAAATTTGGAATGTGGAAATATTTAAAAATTGCTTGGAGACTCATTTTTTTTTTGTATTATCATATACTATGAAAATACGATTTTTATATTGAGACAATCCTTATATAATACATGTTTCATTTTTCTGATTTATTATATATTATTTCTAAGTTTTATTTAATATAATTTTGATATACGACACTCTGAACAACTGAATTGTTTTATTGATGGGTTTCTAGTTTCTATTTAGTCGATGAGAAAAAAATCATCATTATTTTCAATGATTATTTTTTCTCATTTTTCAAATACAAAAATACTTTTCGTTATTAACAAAATATATACTGTTAGAAGATAAGAAATTGATACCTAATAGAAATCAGATAATTGGCCGAAACAACTTTCCACTTCTCGCTCGAAGTAAATTGATATCACATTTTGTGTCCTTATTGGTAGAAAAGATTACATCTACTAATTGGATAAGTAAGAAAAGAAGGAAAGAACGAAGAAAAAAAAAGATTGATACCGGCCCCTTTTTTTGTTAGTTCCCTTCCGAACTTACTCTTACATACGAAATCACGATAATTATTTAACTTTGAGTGTTTCTAATTGACAACTTAAATATAAATGCATAACATTAGATGCGTTATTCATTTAATTGACGATGAAAAATTAATACAACTTTCTCGATTTTTTTGTTTTCGTCTATACAATAAATATAATAAAGTATAGTATATATAATTATTAAAAAAAAAAAACAAAATGTCGAAATTCATTTCGATTATGTCTATTGTGTATGATATAACATTATTCTAATATTTTTCTTTTTGATAGATAATGTAATCATCTGTTCCTTATTAATATTAAAAATACAAACCTTTTTTCACAGTTATGACAGTTCATTCGTTCGTTCGTTCGTTCGTTCGTTGAGGTATAAAGCCCCTTCGAAGTAGAAAAAAAAAAAAAAACAAGAACGAGAAAAAAGATGAAAGAGTCGAAAGTAATTGGTGAAACAAAGTGCTGATAAAAAGTAATTTTAAGAAAGTCCTTTATCTTCCTTTTTCTTTCCTAAGTAGGTGGCCGAACGAATAATGGTGGATGAAGAAGAAAAAAAGAAAAAAAAAAGAAAAAAAAAAAAGAAAATAAAATGAGAAAAAGAAAAAGAAGTGGGAGGGAAGGGGAGGGGAGGGGGGTTGTACTCGTTCTAAGATAATGTATTGGAGGTGAATTGCAATGGACAGAATCAGTCTTTCGTAATTTACTTCGGAGTTAACAATACATACATATATATATATATATATACATGGGGTTACATTTGAGATACACGCGAGCGCGCACGATCCTTTACTCCTACTATCGTTGGATGACCTTCTGACAAGCAATTACAAAGTGATCGTGGAAGGAAGAAGGGAAGGGAAGGGAAGAGAAGGGAAGGGAAGGGAAGGAAGGAAGGAAGGGTAGAAACACTTAAACTGAAGAACGGTGCGAATAAACTCAAGTAATTCTTCAAAGAATCATTTTCACATATTCGTAACTTTGAATAATATTATCTCTATACACAATTAAATAATAATCATTAATTATATACAATGATAATTGAAATATAAAAAAGGTTTCGTTAATGTATATAAATTATTATTTGTACAAATAATGATAAGACATTGTAAAAAACTTTGTAAGTTGTGCAATAAAAACCTGATTATATATATATATTATTCGTACA
>NW_014569587.1:310755-315144 GCF_001313835.1 Polistes canadensis
TTTTATTATAATATAATATATGATTTATTTATATATTATATAAATTAATAAATCGCTTATAGATATACAGATATACAGAAAACATAATATATATATGTGTGTGTGTGGATTGTTTAAAATTTGTTTCATCCAATTGACTGATTAGAAATTGTTCTTTATTTTATTTTATTACAATATAATATGAGCCGTTTATTTTGAAAGTGACATAAGTCACTTTTTTTTCTTTTCTTTTTTTTTCTAAAATGAAAAGATACCGTTCAATTTTTTGTTTGAAAAAGTGACTTATGCCACTTTCAAAATAAACGGCTCATATATGATTTATTTATATATATTATATAAAATAATTTTTTAAATATATTTAAAAAAATTGTAAATTATTCAAATATATTATAGAAAATAAATTTTATAAATATAATAAAATGAGGAAGAAGAAGAAGAAAATAATATATGATATGTGTATATATATAAACGAATTTGTGTTTGTGATATATACCTGTTAGTTTGTCAAATATAGTTCAATTAAATTGATCAGATATAAAACTACCAATCGTAACATTAAATCGGTCATGCGAATAAGTTATGTTAGTCTAACACGTGTTAATTCGACAGATTTGTTTTTACGGGAATTTCTTTTTTTTTTTTATAAATCGTACGAGCAGAATAATCTCGTGATCTCTGTTAACATGGAAATCTATGCATACATACGCATATATACATGTATGAGTGAGATAGAGAAAGAGAAAAAAATAGAGAGAAAGAGAACGAGTTAGTTTGGAACGATGTAGACGAAACGTTATGTTTGATTGGAATTTGGGTGTTGGTTGGTTGGTTGGTTGGTTGGTTGGAAAAAAAAAGGTTTGAGAGTTGATGTTCCAGTATAGGAAGGTAACGTAAAGAGGAAAGTGTACGTTCTGTGTGTTTATGAGTGAGTCTAGTGAATCGATCACTTGTCAATTCGTGATCGATCAGACGAACTAACAGTTAACCTGAGCCTGTTTCTCGGATGCAACGTATTTTGTCATCTGAACAAATATCACGTTGGTCGATCGGCTGTGAACTTTATGATCGATTGGACAATCTATTCGGCAACGTTAGGTATACCTACTTGCCAATCTGTTACCACTTGCTAAGAACTTACTAGAAAGTAGTAGAAGAAGAAGAAGAAGAAGAACACGAAAAATGAAAAAGAAAAATAAAGAATAAGAAGAATAAGATGATGATGATGATGAAATGGAGTTTCCTTTAATCCATGAAAGCTTTGACGAAAGACTTGGCTACCTTATCGTTGTCCGTATTAGTCGATCAAGTATATCCAAGATCTTTTTGCTTTTTACTAAGCTTTCAATGATATTGAAAGATCGTAGGTACTTCTCTTTCGATCGTTAACTATTTTCTTTTTTTTTCAAGAATCTAGATACATCTTAGACAGTTCAACGTGTTTCATTATGTTATAATATATATATTTACTGATATATTATATCATTATAATATTTTATTATATTTATCTAACAAAATGAAATGATACAAATAAGACAAATTAAAAAAAAAAAAACAACTATAAATTATGAAAATAAAACTAAAAACACTCTTTCGTATCATTTTATTTTCCTATTTTTTAGTTATTATTATAATAATAATAATAATAACACACGTAACGCATGTGTTTTCCCCAATGTTATTCAATATATTATATAATGATGTATATATCGAAAGAAAAATAATAAGATGAAAAAAGAAACTTGAGCTTTAGGATTGGGATGAATAAGAGGGGGTGGGCGGGGGATTGTGAGGGGTTGGAAATTGGGATGAGGGAAATAAGGTGAAGATGGTGGTGGGGGAGGGGAACTGGAGAATGGTAAGAATAAGACGAGGAGGTACGAGGTAGAGAATTACCAAGGACAGAACGCATTACATGGAGTGCTCCACGTACATTAAAGTAATATTCTTACCTTGCTAACGGTCTACCTTATATCATAGACCAGAAAAAAATGTTCTGACTGACTAGTATAGTGTAAAGGAATGAGGAACGTGGATGGTAAGTCGTAAGATACCTTGACGTACAGCGACAATGAAGTTACATTACGTTTTATATCGTATATAGTATAGAAGAAATACACCGTGTAAACATGTGAAGATTTAATGATTTAACGCCATGATACGACGCGGACAGACAGGTAAGAAAAAGAATAGATAAAGAAAAGAAAAGTAAAGAAAGAACTTCTTACATTCTCTTCTTTCCTTGTTCTTCTCGTATGTATACATATGTAGTATATATATGTATATGTGTGTGTGTGTATGTACGTCTTTCTCTTATGTGAAAACGAGAACCGAAATAGCTCGAGGGAAAAGGGGGTTTACGCTACGCGTATTTAGGTATCGTATGTTTAGAATATTTTTTTCTTTATATAGAAACCTTAGCACGCATATATATATATGTATATATTATATGTATATATATATAGATGTATACGTAAGTAAAGAGAAAATAGAATGAAAAATAATGGACAAGCTACGCTATGGATTCTGTTTACCGGTATAACGATCTATTCCCCATTACCGATTTTCTTCTTATTCCATTTATTCTTCCTGGCATCTCATTCCCTTATCTACGTTCTACCTTCGACAAAGTCATTTTGATGGTATTATATATATAGAAAAATGAATTAAAAAATTGTCGATTAATTTTGTATGGTTTCATGAAATGAAATTAAATTGAAAATAAAATCTATCACATTTAATTTTATATTTTATATTTTCGATAATATAATATTTGAATAATAATAAACGTTCTCTCTCTATCTTTCTCTATCTTTCTTCCATTGACATTTTCCATAGTCAACTTCACTTTCGAGAACTGGATTAATTTGGCAACCCTAGGATGCATACTTACGTAATAATACTTGGAAATTCTGGACAGGATTCACAAATAAGATGGACCCTTTATTTTCTATTAACATGACATCTTTAGAAACGATTTCTCCATTTTCGAGAACATTATTGTTCTATCCTCTATCTCTATCATTATTCGAGATACACGAACTAATCACGCTCGAGATAACGCGTATGCTTATTCTAAACATACGAAATTTGTCTCGTGAAAATTACACTAAGAGAAATTTCAATAGAAATCAAATATTTCATCTTGATATAATATAGATGATATATTATTATAATAAATAAATAAATAAATAATTATATTTATATACTAATTATAAAACGTAGAGGTTTCTTTCTTTTCGATTGGATGTCACGTTCGTTATCTTTTCTTTTTCCTGTTTAATTTTTTTAACTTCAAATTTTAGTAACATGCCAAGAGTTTTGGTTTCTTTGTTTTTTCTTTTTCTTGGAAAAACTAAAATATAATAAAATACAAATTTTAATTTGATCTAATCTTTCAAATATAATCAATCAGGCTCACCTTTCATAAATTAATCTTGGATCGAAAATAATTTATCAAAAAGAAAAAAGAAAATAAATCAAACATTTGCGAATCAAAAAAGTAGAAAAAATAATAAACGATATCATCGAGTGCAACGCGAATTCAAGATTGATCGTAAGAAAATCGAGAAAGATGAGACAGAGTAACACAACACACACTTCTCGTAAAGATAAAGAAAATATACTTACTTTTCTTAGATGTTCATCTATCTAGTAAATATCAAGTCACTCGAAATCGAATCTTTGACCATATCAGAACGATTCTTCTCATCTCATACAAGAGATACATTAAAGAGTTGATCGAATCAAAAAGAGAAAACAAAATAATAAGTAAAACCTTAAAAAAACAACAACAACAACAAGAAGAAGAAAAAAATAAAACCAAAGATCTTATCTTATAAGAAATAGGAAGATACTCACTGGATTATATTCTCTTGGAGTTGAGTAAAAAATAAGATAAAAAGAGACAGGAAGAATGAGAGAGAGAGAGAGAGAGAGAGATGAAGAAGTTGGAAGGGGGTGGGAAAAGAGCATGTTGATATTAAGTCTACATTGACTTAAATCATAAAGGTTATCCCTGTGCTGCTAGCTGGCTGAGTGGATCGCAAATACTGTATGTTCGCGTCCACTTTCGAAAACGGGTCGTATACTTTTCGTATCATCGACTCAACTATACCTACTTTCGCACGTATGCCTTCTTTTGCTTCGTTCTTATGAGAAAATAGGATGGGAAGGGGGCAGGGGAGGGTAGGGGGGAAAGATAGTTTCTTCTATGTCCTTTTACGTATCCTTTTTTTTTTTACTTATTTCTATAAGATTCTTTCCTTTTTTATTTCTCTACTTTGTTATACTCGTATACTTGAAAGTATTTAAGTATGAATCTGTCAAATGTGTATCGTTTAATATTATATAGATATTTTCATTATCTTATTATATATATAGAATATTATA
>NW_014569587.1:315367-317240 GCF_001313835.1 Polistes canadensis
TATATATTTTTAAATGTGTTAGGTTAATTTATTTTGTTTGAAATTAAATTTGTTAATTTCTCTGATATTATATAGTATTATATTTAAACGAATATTGATAATAAATATAAAAAATAAAAAATGGTTAAAGAACAAATAATGTATAATATCGTTCGAATAGAAGAAAATCGTTTGTTTTTCGCGCCTTGAGATTGATCGATGGCGGATATTGACTAGATCGGTACGAAGAGATTGGGGGTGGCTTTCTCATTTCACAAGCTCAGAGGGACTTCCGTCGGAACAGGAAGTTGACTCCCAAGAGACCGGGAATTTGGTTTACCACGTTGCCGACTGTCGCCAAATTTTCTCTTTATCTTTCTTTCTTTTTCTTTTTCGTTTTCTTTCTTTTTGGTTACAGTATCACATATATATTAAAACTTGTTCAAAACGAAACAATTATTATCGATAATTACTAAACGTTTTCATTTTTTTTTTTTTTCAAACACTTTTGTCTTTTACAACGAGACACGTGATAAAAAATAATTAGCACGAGCCTGACTCGTGGTAATTTAATTTTGTTAATACCAAACGTTATACTTTTGTATATTTATTTATTTTCATCGGTTAAAAATGTTCACAAATAAACTCGTTAATGTTTTATAATTATTCTGAATTTTTCTTTTCTTTTTTCCAACGTCTATATACTGTTAACAAGAAAAATGAGATTATTCATAAATCACGAATAATGGATAACAGGAATGATAATCGAAAAAGTTGTGTTTTTTTTTATTTTTCTCAAGGAATTTAATTAAAATAAAATTCTTCGTTTATGAGAGTATATCAAATAATATAAATACATTTCTCTCTTATTTCCTATTTATATATAATATATATATATTATTTATATAAAAGTGCGAAAAATTGAGATATAAAAGGGGATGAAAAAGAAAAAGAAAAAGAAGAAATAAATATAGATAGATAGAAATAATACCATCGAAATTTATCAAATATCTTATCCTCTTTTTTTTTCTACGATGACGAGCTACGGATACGTATCATCGTCGTCCAATTTGTCGTTCGATACACAGTCCAGTAATAACAACAACAACAACAATAACAACAACAACAAATACAATAATAATAATAATAACAAAAACAATATCGTATATGAAGTTTCGTATTTCGATATTCAAGCAAGTAATCATCGTTGTCGTCGTTGTTTTCGTCTCCCATGATTTCTCCCCCTCACCCCCTACCCCTCCCCCAAAAAAAGAAAAAAAAGATCGTGACTGGTGGTGGTCGAGGTTAGAACGCCGTTATCGGATATTTGTGGCCTAAAATAGAGGTAGGTATCGTATAAAATGACAATAAGGGTGTGCCATCCTACCATGGTAGAAATAGCACGCTGGACATCAATAACATTCGTTACCCGTGTTACACCCTATATATGGATAACCGTGTTCTTTCTTTTTTCGTTGTACACACGCGTGTATACGCAAGATCTTTTTCTTTTCTTAAGTACGTGGATATATATATATATATGTGTATGTGTGTATGTGTGTGTGTGTAAGTGTTGGTGGGGGTGAGTAGGTATAGTTGGTAGTACAATAAAGAATAGCCGTTCTTGCAAGACCATACGAAGCCACTTTACGTAACTTATATCGCCTTTGTTAGAAGCTATCTCATTCTTCAACGTTTTTCCCATCGTCATCTTATATTCAACATTCTTGCTTTGTTCTTGTTGTTGTTGTTGTTGTTTATTTCGTTATTACATTTTTTGTCATAGGTATAGTATTTGATATATATAGGAAGGGTTCGATTAATATTTCAATTTTTATTCGATATAATATAATTATTGTATTATATTTATTATATTTTATATTAATTTATATAT
>NW_014569587.1:317283-328103 GCF_001313835.1 Polistes canadensis
GTTGATAAAAACAATAAATCGCTCTTAGAAATAGTAATGAAAAAAAGCTTTTATAACAGAGGACAAAATTATAATAAAAATAAAAAGATATTATATGTTATATTAATATTTTTTTGTAATGATTTATATTATTAGGAATATTTAAAAATTTTAATACAATAACATTCGACTGATGATTAATATTTTATATCTAAAGAAGAAAAAAACTCGTTTAAATAATTAACCATAAGATTATTTTTCTCTTATTCATATAGATAGATATTTAATATTTTTATATATGAAATAAATTGTCTTTAACAATTAAATTTAATCACTTTAAAAATAAATGATAATACGAATATTATTAATATTCTTTACATTTTTATATATTTTTCTTCTACGAAGTTTAATCGATTAGTCTAATAAAATAATTACATTGACACGATTACCGTTTAAAAACAATTGTTGATAAAAAACGACACAAAACATATTATCAATCATAGTAAAAAAGAAAAAAAGGAAATTCTATCTAGGGATAGGGGTTTTAATCAAAAGTTATATATATACTAAATATTCGTGCGTTAGTTTTCTAGTTTCGTATGTGAATATATAAAATGTCGAACGGGGTAACACGATCTTTTACTTGTAGAAACCAATAGAAAAACGACGAGATCTAAAATCACGTTGAAGTTTGTATAGAGTAAAGAAAACTCATTGTTGCCTGGAGTTTTTCCACCTTGTTCGTTTTCACCTAGCTAGCTAGCTAGATCGTTCGTTCGTTGGTTCATTCGTGTTTTATTTCTACCTTTTTCTTCCTCTACAACCTCCCACCCCCCACCCACCCCGTGCCCTTCTACCTTCCTGGTCTCTTTTTTCCCCGAGTGTCACACTCGGATAGGAGTAGAACCAAACGGTAGGGGTGAGGGTGAGGTGTAGGGGTAGTACCCGTTTTCCAAATAATATCGTGTAGCCGAAGCAACACAAGTGATACTTTCAATATACCCAAAGGTTTCTCTAATACAACCCACGTATTTCTATATATTTTTGAATCTGTCGCGAAACCTATGCTTCCCCCTTTTTTTTTTGTTTTTTTTTCCTACCCCTTGTTGATTGCTTTTTTTCTTTTTTAATTGTTATCCCTTTCCTTTATTTTCTTTTCTTTCGTTTTTCATTTAAATTCAACGTGATATATGATAACAGTTGATGTTTATCTTGGTAATAAGTTATTCGGTATAATGCGTTGCACCTTGTAACCCGGATAAGTGGTGCGTTAAGACAGATACCATTTTTTACAAACACATATATATAGGTGAATATATTCATAGACTTTCTTTTTTAGTGCTCGAATATTATTTTAAGATGGTAGAGAGAAAAGGGTCGTCGGAGTCGTGGTGCAACCTCCAACACTGCGAATGAACAACATCGTTAAAAAAAAAGATGTCTTTTAGTTTTATTTCAGCACCGGTTGCTTTATTCCGAAAGTAGGTAGCTTAAAAGGCAGCTAAATGATCCATTTTTGCAGTCTAACGTGTATTACTTTCTCACCAACGATTTACTACACGTTCTTTTGCTCGTTCAGGCTTTTCCTTTCAAGTACTTACGATGATAAGGACGAGGAATAAGGACGAGGATGAGAACGAGGACACAAGTAGTGTCCTATCCTGTAACACACGGACCACAGGATTCTCTAGATGATAAATTTATCTTTTCTTTTTGTTTTTTATATTTACCGAAAGTTGTATTTAATGATTCTAAATCTTATCTCGATATTTTGAATTTTATTTATTATATATTTGGACTGTTTATTTTGAAAGTGGTGTAAGTCTATTTGCAGCCCCTGTAAATATACATTATTTTAATTAAATTAATTTAAAAGTAATGTATATAATCAAATTATATATCGATCAATTAATAGAAACATTGTCAAAGTTGATATAATTAATGAATATTTTTAAATTAACCCAATATGCAAACTTTTAATTGTCTCTAAACAACAGAAAACCTGGACTTACACCACTTTCAAAATAAACGATCCAATTATTTATACAATATATTTATGTGTGTGTGTGTGATAATATATTTACGTGAAAATATTCTCGTATACTTGGATTATATTTCATAGGAAAAGTGTGTATTATTATTTATTTATTATCATAGGATTGATGTTAAATAATGAAACACAGTATTTTCAAGTTTATTATTTAAGAAAGATTTTCATCTCTCTCTCTCTCTATCTCTCTCTCTCTATTGTCAATTATTAATATTTAACGTAACATTAGTGATGAAAGATATTAGATATTTTTTCTTCTTAAAAAATAAATACAATAAAGAAAGAAAGAAAGAAAAAGAAAGAAATAATAGATTTTGTTCTTTTATTTTTTACGCTACTGTACTTCACTTTGGTCACTTCGTTAAGTGTTTCTTAACCCTGAAAGTTTAGTTTTTTCTTTTTCTTTTTTCTTCCTCCTGTACTATCAAGAAAAGAAGCTTCCAAATATTTTAAAACTCTTACTCTCTTCTAAACTTTATCCCACGGGGAATCTTGTAGATATGTATCGCGAATCTTTCTTTTTTTTTGGCGGTGTGGTAGGGGGTGGGGGTTGGGAGGAACCGACAAGTTTCACTTTTTTATTGTTTACGATTCTTGAAAAAGGAATTTTGTAAATTCTTCGTAGAAAGGAAACGTTCAAAATTTATATCGTCGGTCGAATCTTTTTCTAAAGTTTCTTTGAACAAAAAAAAAAAAAAGAAAAAAAAAAAGTGAAAACGATTGAGAACAATTTTTCCCAAAATAATCAATTTTTGTCCGATTAATTTTATAAAGAAAAAAAATGAAAATAAAATAGAAAAACAAAAAAATAAAAAAGAAGTATTGGTGCATATTCTGTTAAGATTCAAATAATTATTAACAATGATCACATATTAAATCGTGAACAATTAACGTGTGTGTATACATATGATATACCATAAGCACTAAAATTTGAGTTCATTTGGAAGCAATGTAAAAACGATGTAAAACGATGTAAAACATTCGAAAGATGACGATAGTTAACTGAAAAAGAAAAATGAAATCAAAAAGAAGAAAAAGAAGAAGTAGAGAAAAAGAGAGAGATAGAGATCGTTTGTTTTTATATTTTTTTCTCTTACAAAAATGGGATCTCATTTCGTGGCATATCATATCGTTCTTGTAACACAAAAGCAACCTTTTTTTTATTTCTTTTCATTATAATCCTTTTTTACCCCTTTATTCTCGGTTAAAAAATTAAATTAACCGATACCAGTGAATCTTATTCTTGGTGAATAAAGAAGAAGAAGAAGAAGAAGAAGAAGAAGAAGAAAAAGAGACTGAGGATGAGAAGCAAGAGAGAAGGAGAAGGGGATAGGAGGGGGGTGGTAGAAAAAGAGAAGTAGAAGTGATCCCCTAATATCTACCAGAGTCACGAAGATGAAGCACTCGAGAGTACATCAGAAGAGCCAACCACCAACCACCGACCAACCACAACGCGACGAATTGAATATCCTTTCGTGTGAGTACAAGAGAGAAAGAGAAAGAAAGAGAAGAAGAAGAAGAAGAAGAAGAAGAAGAAGAAGAGAGGGTGGACAAGTAGGCAGGCAAGCAAGCAAGCAAGCAGCCAGGTAAAGTACGAGGCAGGATATTGAAATTTCCTTTCTAGGAAGTATTTTTCTTGTTCAATTTCTCTCGACCGAAGGTTGCTTGAGCTGCTTCATTCCTTTCTCTCTCTTTCTCTCTTTTATTCTTCATTTTCTCTTTCGTTTATACCGGATCCACCCTTCGGTAACAGGCGAAACCAAAGTTTTGTACCCCCACTCCTACGTTTTGTGTCGTGAAAAGGAAAAGATACACCTGTGCGAGTTAATTTATTTGTAATATTACATTTTAATCTTGTATTATAATATTTATATATTATTAAATATAATAAATTTGTTCTTATCCAAAATTTTGTCTAATATTATTACTAAGTTTAATTCATAGGGAAGTTTATTTGGACAGGTTTAAATTAGGTGAACAATCTATTTATCCGTTGAACGTTTCGTCCCTATATTTGGGATTTCCTCAGCAACTCGATAATTATGTTCACGAGTCAATATAACATCATTTCTCATTACAGTCATAAGTATTCACTATCATATATATAGAATCAATTTTAAACCGTTATCCTACCATAACTTTTCGAACACTACTATATTATATTCGTGTATGAGTGGGTGTTTGTTTGTTTGTTTTTTTGTCACGTATATATATATATATATATATATATATATGTTACTAGAAATAACCCGCTAGTCATCCCTTTTATGTTGTATTATATCTCTTAGATATATATATATATATATGTATATGTGTATATATTATTTGTTATGAGACGCGTAAAAACGAGATTTGTTTCCGAGGATAATAATGTAAGGATAATTAGCGGACAAATATTCGTCCTTTTAGGGATCGTATCAAAGAATTGTTATTTTTATATACGCGTTTTTCTCTCTTTTTCTCTTTCCTTATTATCTTTTTCCTCTACTACTACTTTTCTTTTTTTTCTTTCTTTCTTTCTTCTTTCCATCCCACTCCAAACTTTACCTTTATTTCTTTCTCTTATCTATTTTTACCCTTTGATATACTTCTTTTTTTTTTTCATCTCGTGCCCGAAGCGATGAGTGCTCTGAACAAAATAGAAAAGAAAAAAAATATATATATATATGTATATCATTTTTCTTTTTCTTCTTTTGTATCATTCTTTTACACGTATGAACGAGGAGAGAGAGATATATATTGTAGTATTTAATTAATATTATAATCGTTGTGATTTTTTTTTTTTCTTCTTCTTTTTTTTATTAATCATCGCCGTTCGTATCGCCGTTTCGTAATCGTTCTAACCGGTTTTAATCGGTTTAAAAATAAAAAAAAAATATCCAAAGTTACGAAAGAGAATATTTTGGTTTTTTTTTCTTCTTCTTCTTCTCATTTTTATCGTATTCATTCGTTCGATTGGATTCGTTTCTTTTTTTTTTTTCCTCCCCATTTCGCGAAACTAACTTACGCTCCCAACGTTTCGACATATATATATATATATTTTTTTTTGTATCGATTCGATAATCCTCCCTTCCTTTTTATTTTTTATTACAATATTTATATACACGTAAAAAAAAAGAAAAAATCATTTTTCATTATCGTAACAAAAATTTTGAATCAATTATTATTATTTAAATGTAATTATATATACACGAGTAACAACGTGATATTTTTCTTCTGACGTAAATAGAAAAATATACACACACACACACATATATATATAGATGCACATGATGCACATGCATCAATTGGTCGTGTCGTGTCGAATAGTCGTATTTCCTGTGGAAGGCGATTACTTAAAAGAGACCGACTGCTTTTATTGGCTCGTTTTCTCGAACGTTCACTATCTTAACCCCAACCCTTTTCCTATACCATCCCCCTTTATCCCAACTCTTCTTTTCTCATCCTCTTTAGACTCCGAAGTTGTCGTCCGACCACGTCACCAATGGTTTTGGCTAAAGTACTTACCATTAGGTGAGATCTTACCCAAGAAGTTGGAAAAGCATGCAAGAAGAAGAAAAAGGATAGTACAGTTCATAGTATCATTGGAAAGAGTGAAATAAGGGATGGAAAATGATGGGAAAGAAGATAGGATAGTGAAAATAAAAAGAAAAGAAATATAGTGGAAGAGTGACTATCTTCGGGGTATTTGGGTGCTACTATTACTCGTTTTCCTTGTCCTTCTCGTCTCGTTCGTTTCTATAACGCGTTAGAAAGGAAAAAAGGGAAACTGAAGTAAGAAGAAGAACCAGGTCTATGTTGTTTTTGCTCGAGCAATAAGAAGAAAACTCTCTCTCTCTCTCTTTCTTTCTTTATCTATCTTTTATTTTCTTTACCACAAATATACCAGAAAACTCTAATGAAGACGTGCTAAAAGTTTATTTCTTCCAAGTATATATATATATGTATGTATGTATGTATAAAGTGTTTATATGTGTAATGTTATTTTTGTTTTCTCTTTCTCTTTCTTTTTCTTTTTTTTTTTAATATATTTTGTCCTTATTATTTTATTTTATTTGATTTATACCCATTTTATTTTTGGATCATTAAATTCATTTCTTCTAATCCTGTTGTCTAATTGTATTTAGAAGATAATAGAATATATATAAGATTTTAATCGTGTGTATGTTTTTTGTTGTTGATTGTATTAGACATTTGAAAAAGAATTTTTTTTACAAGTTCAACTCGAGAGAAAAAATGTCTTGTCAAGTAATTAATGAACTCTCAACTTTTCTTATCATTTTTTTCTTTTTTCTATCGGTGCACCGATGCATGCATGCATCCGTCAGGTGCAATTGCATTTTACTTTTTCTTTTCTACGTATATAATATTACTGAATATCATTGATAAAAAGAAACGTCAATACTTTCTAAGATATTCCATTTGAATATTTTAATTTGTTATTGTTAAAAAGAAAAAAATCAATGGAGAAAAATAATTTCTTTCTTTTTTAATGCGATCACATCAATCATTTTTTTTTTCTTTTACGTTAACGAAAGATAAAAAGAAAACGGTTAATTAAATAAAAATATTAGATAGATAGATAGAAAGAAAGATTTATGAAAAAATTCATTTCTTTTATTTACTTTCTTACTGTTTTTTTTTTCTTTTTTCATACAGGTGAAATTTATCCCTTTTATATAGTACGTAGTGCACATGTGCAAGCACGTTTTAAAAGTACCTACCTATTTCGAAGGACTGAATGCGAACGAGTGTGATAGCATTCACGATTTATCCATCGATTGAACTAAACATATATATCCTTGTATTTTTATATTCTGTCGTATCTTAAAACCAAGTTTCATAGATCTTCAACGTGTTCTTTTTTATCATTCTCGTTTCATTCCTTTTTTTTATCTTTTATTCTTATATTTCCGTTTTTTGCAACACAGATTTTTGAGGTTAATCGAGGATAAAAAGAAATAGAGAAAAAAACAAAGTAAAAAAATTTAAAAGGAGAAAAGATAAAGGAAAGAATTCGATAACAATAATAATAATAATAATAATAATAAGAGAAACGAAGAAAAAAATAAAATATAACGAGAGAATAAATAGAAAAATCGATCGATAGGAAAGATATATTCCGGTAGGTGCGAAAATAAAATTAATAAAAGAAGAAAAAAATCCTCTCCTGCACCCCACCCCAGCCCAAAAAAAAACAAAAAACAAAAAAAAATATGGATTTTCTCTGGCACCTCACTAGAATGAAATTTAATCCCTATGATCGGCCGATAATCCTTTTCGGAACGTTTCAATTTATCGGATTGTTTTCTTTTCGTCTTATTGTTTGTTAGTCCTTTTGCCTGCCTCCCTCCCTCCCTCCCTCCCGCCCGCCACTTTCCCTATTTCTTTTTTTGCTTTTTTCTATTTCATACCCATTTTTTTTTTTTTCTTTTTTTACTTTCATTCCTTTCTCTCTTTTGAGTAGTTATTCGTTTTTTTGTTTTGTTTTGTTTTATTTTGTTTTTTTAGATATATTTTTTGATGCTCGTATTCTCGAATCATCTCTTATTTTTCTACAGTTAACAATTTTCTATTACTGATTGAACATCGTATATGAGAAAAATTGATATCTGTGTATATGTGTGTGTGCGTGTGTGTGTGTATGTGCGTGTTTTGCGATAATTCGATTTTTTCCTTTGCTACCCGGAACGTGGAACTCTTTATTGTATTTATGTCACGTAATATAAAATGTAGATGGAATAAATTTAAAACAGACAAAAAAGTGCAAATTGAAGAGAGAAAGAAGAAGAGACAGATGAAGAAGAGAGAGAGAGAGAGAGAGAGAGAGAAATGTTAGAAAAAAAAAAAAGAATTAACTTTGTCCTTTCATCTTTTAATGATCGCAAATTGATTTTTTAATATAATATAATATACGTATTTCAATATAAAGAAACAAATCATCAGCCGTAGGAATGGGACAGGAAGAAATCTATGTTTCGCGTTCATCGATGAAATTTGTAGTTTCATTAATTATTCGAACGTAGATATTCACTAGTACGACGAAGCAAGATATCGAACTGCACTAACCCCATTTAAATATTCATGAACGTCTTTGTAATCGACGTAGTACTGTTCCCGATGTAATCTCACGTGTCAGAAAGTAACTAGATATGCATTTTCATTCATGCGATTCATTCGATCCAACGAACTACTACTACTACTACTATTACTATTACTATCACGATATCAAATATATTTTCGTGTCTAACGAAAGTGGAAATGTGATTTTTCTCACGGGGGGGAAAAAATTCCTTTCTCATAAAAACAAAACAATCGTTTCTTTTCCATATAATATAAATCAAAGATCAGATTATATTTTATTATGTGTTTCGTTGTATTAAAAATCGTGTTCGATAAGAAAATAATTCTACAGGTTTTTTTCGTGTTAGATACGTAATCAAGGAAACACACGAGAAAATAAGTATAAAATAATTATTTAAAATTATATAATCAAAGAAAATCTTTCGTTGCAAAAATGTAACTTTGTATTGTATAAAATAGAAAAAAAAAAACGTAAGAAAAGAGTCACGACGAATGATTACAAAATTACAAAATTACGGATTCGATATGAGTAATCAAAATAAAATAAAAGAAAAGAAAAGAAAAAGAAGAAATTTATTTTTGAAAAATTATAAAATAAATGAAAAAATATCATATAATGTAAAATAAAAAGATAACAAAAGGACGACGACAATTTTTGTTCAGAAATTCAGAATTAAAAAGAAACACATACACACACAAACACCCACAGCTAGAGAAAGAAAGAAAGAAAGAAAGAGAATTCATTTCTTTCATTTGGAAACATACTACTGGGATGGTGTTTGGGATGGTTAGGGGGGTGGGTAAGGGGGGTAAGGGGGGGAAGGTATTGCAGTCATCGTTGTCGTCGTCGTAGTCGACATTTCTCGTTTCGCCGCGGGGGATGTTTAGCAGCCTCCTCCGCATTGAAATAATTCCAAGAGAAATTTGATTTGCTAATTCGACATCGGCTTTCAGGTTACTCGCATAAGCTTCGTAGGAGAGTGAGAGAGAGAGAGAGAGAGAGAGAGTCTCCTTTTCCTGACCGAGGAGAGGGTGTGCACCCAGTTCGACATTCGTCTAGCATTGAGTTATATATTACTACCACTACTATTACAGAACGTCACTTCAACCTTATTCCATCCCTTATCCACGTTTCCACCCTTCTTCTCTTTCTCGTAGGAGAACACCACTACAACTAACCGAATCATTCGTAGAGAAATCACATACAAGGAATGATGTTGCATGTGTATTACAACACTACTACTATTACTACTACTACTACTAACTTGCATCGTCGTTCTTGTTACTAAGGTCTTGATGCTACGACAATGGCATTATAATTATAATTGCACTAGGGTGGTATAGGAAGGTATAAACACAACCCCGGCTTTGTAACTATCGCGTTCTCTCTCTCTCTCTCTCGCACGTGCATGCATGCGTGCGTGCTTGCATGCGTACGTGCGTGCATGTGGACTTCTTGCTCTTATTAAATGAAGGTTGGTTGCGGTACTGGTTGGTAGCAGTACTAGTACCACCACATCATTATTGCAAGACGTAATATGCAAGTAATATGCAAGTAATGTAGAAGCATACCACCACCATTACCACCACTACCACTCGAGCTTCGATCTTTTCCTTCTTCGAATACGTAAGAGAAAGATATTTATATGTGTGTGTTTATGTGTGTATAAGGTTTAAATCAATATAAATTAAACGTAGAAAAGAGGAAGGGGAATGGTATAAGTATATTAGAAGGTGAATAATTTTTCTAAAAAGTTTACAATGTTATTGAATTTACGAAAGAGAATCATAGAGAGAGAGAGAAAGAGAGAGATAGTTTAAACTTCGAAATGTTCTAAAATTGTTTTACGGCAAAGGTACTTTACTCTTGATATGTTTCATTTCTCCCTTTCTCTCTGTCTCTTTTTCTCTTATTCTCTTATTCTATCTTTCTCTCTCTTATAGTCTCTTATTCCAATTCATGTTTTCTCAATTCGAGTTTAAATTTACATATTACCGCGATAGTACGACTAGCGAGTTTGTTTTGATGACGAGAGTTTGTTGGCATAGGTAATAGGTATAGGAATTTGATTAATATCAAATTTATCTATAACTTTTCGTTAAAATAAAGTTATTAATTATTAACGTGATCTCTCTCTAATACGTACATAGTATATATATATATATATATATATATATATATTATATATTATTCTTATAATTATTATATATATGTTATATTGTTATAACATTTAAATCAAAATTTCATTTTACTTCTAATATATTTTTCTATATTAAATATTTCTATGAATATATAACTACTTTTATTGTGTTTTTTTTTATTTTTATTTATATTCTCTAACACAAGATCCACAAGTTCGAATTCATAATCTTCGATCAAAAGTAGTTCTTATCATCGGTTCAATGCTCTCGCGCGTCGTGTAATAAATGTTAAGTCTCATAAAAGAAGAGAGACAGAGAAAGAGAAAAAAAGAAAGAAAGAGAGAGAAAGAGAGAGAGAGAGAGAGAGAGAGAGAGAGAAAAAAAATAAAATAAAGGAGAAAGAAGAGAGGAAGTGAAGAGTAAAGAGGTGGGACGTTTAAAAGTGCAATGTCTCCCGTGAGACACGTGAGAGACCGGGTCCGATAATAAATATGTAAAATATGGTTTACGGGCAATGTGCACGTGAACGAGCTTGCACGCGTTCACTCTCTCTCTCTCTCTCTCT